>NC_056741.1:853475109-853712609 GCF_019279795.1 Protopterus annectens | reverse complement strand
ATACTCCTACACTTAAAAATATTATCACCCCCTATAACAATCCAGCCAGTATTTTTTTCCCCTTTGGTCAGCAGGTTTGTCATTGCACTTATATACATGGTCTCCTCTGATTCAGGAATGAAGACCCTTTGGTCTAAAGTTAGGAACTTTTTAAGCTCCAGGAAGGCACTAAAAGTACGCACTCTGTGTGAAAGAATTATACTCAAAACATTATATGAAGGCCCAAGCAGAAACACCACCAACAATGATGGTTCATTTTATTGCGTTTAGTGAGAAAGTCCATCTGTGTCATTAAAGACCCCTTTTCATTGGTGGCTCAGACAGAAAAGTTCCAAAACAATTTATAACCATAATAGTAATAGACATTCCAGAAAACATCTCAAAGCACAGAATAATAGGCACTGCAGCATGGGGTTCATTTATAACCCATTCTCAGGATCAAGTTTTTTGGGTTGCAGGATTCAGAAATTGCAAGTCCTCCTTTGCTTCCTCCTCCCAAGCTCCTTTCTTTAACAGTTTATTTCCAGTCTTTTCCTCTTCAAGTGGCGCTTGCAAGAAAATGTCTTTGAGCTATGGGCTTCTTGGTATCTACTATTCCTGTGGTTCCCTTTGTTAGACTCCACATGAGGAAGTTTCAGTGATATCTCAAAACGTTTTTACTTCAACGCTGCCATCCTGTGGACTTCCTTATCCCTATCTTTTTTTTTTTTTTTTTTTTTTTTTTTTTTTTGCCTAAAACTCATTTCTTCTGGAGGATTCATCAGCTTTCTCTGAATTCCAGCCTGCCTTTCCAGGTTCCTCTCACCACTTAGAACCTGTATACTTCAGATCAGAGTTGGGAAGCCTCTTCCAACAGCATCAGGGCTCGGGGAGTTTGGTCTTCCAAGCAGCTGGTGGAACGTAGCACCAAAAGAGATGAGAACTCTGATTTTGACTCTCCTTGCTGTGTACTCTCTTTGGGTCCCAGCTCCTTTTAGAATTTTCACAAACAGCACAGTTATGTGCTATGTAAAGAAGCAAGGGGACACAAAATCAAACCTTCTTTGCAGAGTGGCTTTTCATTTTTGGGATTTTGCAATTTGCCATCAACTGACTCTTCAAACAGTCTATATTCCCTCAGGGCACAATCTAGTGGCAGTCTTAGCATGTCCAGGACAGGTCTCACAAATGGATGCTCCACAGGGGGTATTCTTGGACATTGTACATCAGTGGAGGTACTCTTCAAGTAGATCATTTTGCCTCCCCTCTGAAAAGGCAACTTTCCAGGTTCTCTTCCAGAGTGCCAAGTCCTCTGGCTTGGAAATTGAATGCCATATCATTTTTCTGGAAGGGGGCATTTCTGTATGCCTATCCCTTTCCTGGCCACATGTTTTTGGTAACTCCCTTTTGGCCCAGACAACACTGCTTTCCTCTTATGTTTCATCTGGCTAGGGGCAATCACCACACATTACCTCACCAGATGCATCTTCTCATACAGGACAAGAGATCTGTCATTCACCCACCCTTCATCTGACTCCTTTGGTGAAAGAGTTTTGATTCCTTTTAGATGCCAGTTTTCTGAGGAAATGCTTCAGGTTTTGCAGGAGGCCAGGAAACCTACTACTAAAAAATTCTGTATGGCTAAGTGGAAAAGATTTTCATTTGGTATCACAAATATGAACTGGGTCCTCTTTCTGTGGGGATTCCTACTTGTTTGTGTAAGGTGCTCAGTTGTGGTCTGGCATACTCATTTGTGAGCCATTTCTGCCTGTTTGCCCTTGAATCTGCCCCTTCTCCTAGGTGTGAAGTCAGAACAATTTCTGAATGCATCCTTCATCTTAGACCCCCAGTAAAATTTATCCCTTCTTCTTGGGACCTAAATTATGTTCTTGAAAGGTTGAATCGTCCACCTTTTATGCCTGCAGTTTCTTCTTCTTTACAGCTCTTTACATGAAAAAATGTCCTGTTAGTGGCTCGCTCTTCTGCAAAGAGTTTTTGTACTTCAGGCACTCATGGTGGTCCCTCCCTTTTTTTAATACAGAGACAGAGTTTCTCTTCATATTAATTCTTGTTTTATGCTCAAGGAAGTTAATGATTTGCCTTTAAATCAGACCCATTCGTCTTCCTTTTCTTCCCGTCTCCACAGAATGATAATGAAAGGATTCTTCAAACCTTGGATCTGTATAGACAGCTCAAATATTACCTTGATATGACTTAAGGATGTTAGGAAATCTGGGCAACTTTTTTTGTTTGTTTCCATTCCAAAAAATTGGGTGTAGCTGTTTCTAAGCAAACCATCTTCTGGATTTTTAAGGCAATTTCTTTTTGCTGTTCTTTTCTTGGTAAGCAGATTTTTACTTCTGTACGTGCCTGGTTTACCTCTGTGGTGCTTTTTTCAATGGTCTGACTACTAGATCCATTTTAGAAGCTGGAAGCTGCTACTTGGTCGTTTGCACACATCTTTACTTAACACTAAAGTTGGATGTGATTTCTGAGGCTGGACCTGGTTTTGCAAGGGCCATTCTACATGAAGGATTTCTGTGTGGTTTCCTCCTCCCCATCATCTCCAGTAGGTTTTGTACTCTCTCTCCCGTAAGGTGTACTGTAGCAGTGATAAGAACATAGTACAGTTGGTGAAAAATTAATTATGGCACTTTGTATACTTTAAAATACTGTAATAACTTTAAGCAAGTTAAGTGCAGTTACTAATAAAATAACATATCTGTATTACAGGCGACACTATAAGTTACAGCTTACAGCTTTTAATATACAAGGTTTGTTCTCGATACAGATGATAATTCTCCATTTACCTTGGAACAAACGTGTTCCTACAAAAATACCAGAGCTAGCAAAATATCAGATCTAATAACATTCAGTTCTACTGTCCTTTTATACATTTCTTAGTACCATTTGGATCCTGTTCATGAAAGCAATCTTTTGAAGTTAATACTTGTGGCATTTGCTTGATGTCATGCAGTCTGCTGATATGCTGTCTTGTGTTCTGTTTCAAGGTAAATTATGTTGCAACCTTCAAGACTTAGGGAGTCGTCCTTGTCTCCGGTCATCTTTGCAGCTGTACTAGTCAGGAACTAGATTGTCATCCTTTTATGCAGTTCTCTTTGCAGCTGTACTAGTCACGGAACAGTTATTACAGTATGGATGCCAAATATATACAGTCATTAACTACTGTTTTTCCTACTGTTTCTATTTATTTTCAACTGAGGAAAGTTTTAAGCCATGCACACACACATATACAGTGGATATAAACAGCTTACACACCCGTTGTAATGCCAGGTTTTTGTGATATAAAAAATGAGACCATAATAACTCATTTCAAAACTTTTCCCACCTTTAATGTGACCTATAATCTGTATAATTCAATTGAAAAACAAACAAATCTGTTATGGGAAAAAATATAAAAAAAATAAAATGTACAATATGCTGGTTGCATAAACCAATACTTTCTTGTGTGTGCACACCCTTAAACTAATACTTTGTTGAAGTACCTTTTTATTTAATTACACCATTCAGTCTTCTTGGGTAGGAGTCTTATCAGCATGGCACATCTTGACTTGGCAAAATTTGCCCATTCTTGCTTGCAAAAGTGCTCCAAATCTGTCAGATTGCGAGGGCATCTCTTGTGCACAGACCTCTTCAAGTCACCCCACAGATTTTCTATTGGATTCAGGTCTGGGCTCTGGCTTTTCTTCTGGTGAAGCCATTCTTATGTTGATTTGGATGTATGCTTGGAGTCATTTTTGTGTTGAAAGGTGAAATTACTCTTCATCTTCATCTTTCTAGCAGATGCTTGAAGGTTTTTGGCCAAAGGTGACTGGTATTTGGAACTGTTCATAATTCCCTCCACCTTGACTAAAGCCCCAGCTGCAACTGAAAAAAAGCAACCCCAAAGCATGATACTGCCACCGCCATGCTTCACCATGAGGATGGTGTTCTTTTGGTGATGTGAAGTGTTTTTGTGCAAAACGTACCTTTTGGAATTGTGGCCAAAAAGTTCAGCCTTGGTCTCATCAGACCATAACATATTTTCCCACATGCTTTTGGGAGACTTGATGTATTGTTTTGAAAATTTTAGTTGGGCCTAGATGTTTTTCTGTGTAAGAAAAGGCTTCCGTCTTACAACCCTATCCCATAGTCCAGACATATGGAGAATACAGGAAATTGTTGTCACATGTAGTACACAATCAGTACTTGCCAGAAATTCCTGCAGCTTCTTCAGTGTTGCTGTAGGTCTTTTGGCAGCCTCCCTGACCAATTTTCATCTAGTCTTTTCATCAGTTTTGGAGGGGCGTCCAGTTCTTTGGAACATCACTGTTGTCCCATATTTTCTCCACTTTTTGATGACTGTCTTCACTGTGTTTCATGGTATATCCAATGCTGTGGAAAAATTTTTGTACCATTCTCCTGACTGATGTCTTTCAACAGTGAGATCCCTTTGATGCTTTGTAAGCTGTCTGTGAACCATGGCTTTTGCTGTAGTAGGCAACTGTGTAAATGTCAGGAAAATCCTACTAGGACAGCTGAACTTTATTTGGGGTTGATCAGAGTCTCTCTGATGGCAGATGTGTACCCAAGAAGACTGAATGCTGTAATTAAATCAAAAGGTGCTTCAACACGGTATTGGTTTAAGGGTGTGCACACGCAACAAAGTATTAGTTTAAGGGTGTGCACACTTATGCAACCAGCATATTGTATGTTTTTTATTTTTTTCCCCTAACAGATTTGTTTTTTCAGTTGAATTGTACAAGTTATAGGTCACATTAAAGGTGGGAAACATTTTGAAATGATTTATTGTGGTCTCATTTTTTTATATCCCAAAACCTGCATTTTAACAATGGTGTGTAAACTTTTTGTGTGTGTGTGTGTATGTGTGTATATATATATATATATATATATATATATATATATATATATATATACACACACACACACACACACACACACACACACACACACACAGAGAGAGTGTGTAACAAACACAGAAATGTACATGCACTATTGTAACTGTTTAAATGTATATATTATAACAGTTCCCCCTTCCTTTTGTTTTACAAACACACAAAACACTTTACATTGATATGTATTCTTTGGTGAGATAGTAATTTTCATCATGATTTGCAGAAACACATTAGTAAACAAAACTTTTAGCTTTCTTTTGATACAGCAGGTTAAAGTACAATTTTACACGGTTAATACAATGATAACGAGCGTTACTACCAGAATTTGGTGTATAATCCAGTATAACAACCTTTTTCCTTTTGCAGACCATCTTGTAAAAATGTCCCACCTATTATGGGCTGTGTCTGCTTCAGTTTTTCCAGCTAACTTGATTAACTGATTTTTTTTTACAATTACAGAATTTAATTCATGATTTGGAATTATTCTATTAACTTTTTGCAGTTGTTGAATTAACTGTTTGCTTTCATTTATGATTTTATGTAATGATTTTAACGAAAATCCTACATTAGTTATTGACAGTGCTTGTGGATTCCATGGCAAAGATATTGTCGCCTTGCTTTCTGGAGTAAAAACGCATTTCATTATGCCGCGTCAGATGAGTACAAACTGTGGTACTGTTTCTGTACAGTGTTCAGTTTTGTGAGTTATGTTTTATAAATCAATATAGTTTCCCTCTAACTGAGGTGACCAGTACTGGTACGGATAGAATGGTGGTATAAAAAACAGTGGTCTATGCAAACTGTTTGTTGCCCATGCATTTCAAACCAGTTGGTAGGGTTCTCCACACATATTCATTATTGGGCATTAACTTCATTTGCACTGAATTCTTCTGCGTTTGTACACACAAAGACTGCAAAGTACATTTAGTCCAATCTACAAATTTAGTAAGATTAACATCAAACCCTAACCTGCTAATCAGAGTCATTAAAATGTTGCAAAACGTATTTTTGAAAATTTATATGTCTCGTCTGCGATGTCCATATAAAAGGTAGCCATTGTGCCTGTAAATGTGCAATTTTTGAAATATCCTAGCTTGCCAGTTTTGATCTGTGTGCAAATATTTCTATATCAATCGAATTTAATGCACCTAAGCCTGTTCCTTTCCCCCCTAAAAGAGCATCATACCATGCTATTCATCTCCAACATCAAGTAGTGTCTGGAGGGAATGAGGGAGGGGGCGGCACAGTGGTTAATGCTGTAGCCTCACAGCAAGAGGTTCTCTGGTTCGATTCTCGGCTGGGGTGCCTACTGTGCGGAGTTTGCATGTTCTCCCTGCGTTCGCGTGGGTTTCCTCCAGGTACTCCAGTTTCCTCCCACATTGTAAAGACATGCTTCTGGAGCATTTCTCCCCCGGCCTCCGCTGAAAACAGGATCTGTGAAACCTAGTCAGACTTTCCTGGTCAACAAATGTTAAATAAATAAATGAGATATTAAAATGTATTACTGTTTTTTGTATTTTTGTCTCTCTACTGTACATGTTAATAGTACTCTGATTACTTGATTAGATTTGGCTGTGGGATTATTATTAAAAGTTCTGATAATAAAAAGACAAGGTTGTCTCCCAATAATTACTGAATCGTTGATACAGACCAATATATTTCCCTCCCGTAGCTCTGTTTTAGATCCTGTTGCAGTATTGTTTACACAATCAGTGTAAAATTGAGAGTGCCCTTTTTCCTTGCAGTATGCAGCATTTTGTACCAGTATTGTATCTTTATGTTGCAAGAGTTGGACATATGCCTGATGTTATTTGTGTTTCACTGTTGCAGTCATCACATTTGAGTTATCTGCTTGCAGTAGCCCTCAGTCGGCCTGATTAACAAAGTCTTGGGTCCTGCGTCGGTTGCTGTCCCTTCTTCTATGACGTCAGGGGTATAAAACATGCAGCCGACGCCATTATATCAGTCTTTCTTGCCGTGCGGTGCCCAAAGCAGTTCACAAGTGCCGGTCGGCCGACTCCTGAAATTTTCGTTTTCGAGTTTCAGAACCGAAGTCTTCAACTGAAGCTAAGTACCCTGTTAGGAAAACTTTTTCTCGCTCCTTACCGATGTCAGTAAAAGTTAATAGTTGCATTTCTTGTGGAAAGCAAATACCTCACAAAAAGATTTTCATTCGTACTGTATTCCTTGCCTAGGCCCTGACCACGACGTACCTTGCTGTCGGTTTTGTGCTTTATTTAATCAACGCACTATCCATCATCTGTATATTTTCACCTCTAAATATTTCGGTTTTCGGTTCAATTATCCAGAAATGTCGTCGGTAAGCCATCCGCCTACAGGAATTCTCAAAAAAAGCAAAGATAAAGACAGAGACAGGCTGCCTAGGTCCAAAGCTGCTGACGCCGCTTCTTCTAAGATAGTTCGCCAGTACTCAGTGAGTTGCTTTCGCAACCCCTGATACCTGTTACTTCTGATTCGCAGGCCTCTACTGAGATGCATTCGGAGTCCGGTATGCCGTGAGATGCTTCAACTGTGGAACCTGTGGATATCTCTACCTTGGATGTGTCCGGAGCTGCTTTGCAGGCACTGGCTTCTGAGGGTGTATTCAGACTTATGGACTTGCATATTAAACCGATGCCTCCTTCTTCTTTAAGGCTTAAACCTCAAACCATGCCTAGAAACCGATGCCCAGACCGCATGCTCAGGCCTCTGTGCCTAAAAACAAATGATAAGAATGGCTGAAGATCTTATTACTTTAATCAGGGGCAGCCAACCACCGTCTACTGAGAGACTTGGGACTGATGTTTATGAATCTTCTGACCAGGATTCTGTTTTTTCTGATTCTTCTGTTGATCTGGATTTACCTTTATCTACGTATGAAGAGTCTGATGCAGAGGACTCTGTTCCCTCTGCTTCCCCTCTAGAGGATTTTTCTTTTGGTGAAACCTTGCACACTCTAAGGGAGCATTTCCACTGGGAAAGCCAGGATTTTTCTGATTCGAAAAAGAGACTTGGGGATTTCTTACTCTTGCCTCAGCATAGGCCTTCAGCTATACCTCCTGTACTAGACATTGTTGATGATGCCTTTTTGAAATCTAGTTTGACCCCTGATTCTTTGCTTCATGCTCCCAGAAAACCTGACAGATATTACAGGGTTCCTGATTCTCACAAGTTCCTTTTTAAAAATCCTATTGCGGATCCAGAGACTATTTCACAGGGACCCAAGGGCATTAAGGTCTCTACTGCCAAAAACCCTACCCCTTCTGATCGAGACTCCAGGGCGCTGGATAGATGGGGTAAGAAAGTTTACACTTCTGCAGCCTTGGCCATTAGGGCCTTAAACGGTCAGTTTCATATGTTAAAGTATCAACAGCATATTATTGGATTGCTTAAAAAGAAAATGACGTTTCCTGACTGCGCTGAAAATAAGGAATTACAAAATTTAATGCATTCTGCTGAACAGGTTGGAAAACATACTTTGCAATGCGGGTTTGATTTTTTAGAGGCCTCTTGCAGGGCTGCTGTCACTGGGTCTGTACTCAGAAGGCATGCTTGGCTTAAGGAGCATTCTTTGCCTGATCATGTTAAAGCTGAACTGTTGGATGCTCCCTTAAATCAGGACCACCTGTTTGGCAGCAAAGCTGAGGAAGTTCTTAAAAAGATTTAAGATAAAGCTAAATCTATGCAAACTGCTAAAGATTTCTTAGAAGTTCAGCCTCCAAGATTTAGTAGGCATTGGCCCTCTAAGAATTGGTCCTTTCCGGCTCCTTCCAGGCCTTCTCAATTCAAACCCAGACACAGCAGAAAACCCCAGGTTTCAGTCCTAGGGTACACACAAGACGAAGCAGTGGGGGGCTTCCGCATCCAAATCTGGGAATAGTAAGACTCCCCCCTATGGAAAACTGTTTGAGTTAATTGTTTTTAAAACTTCCAAGCACTTCTCAACTGAATGCTTTTTTAGGGGGAAAGATTGGTCTGCAGGTCAAAAACTGGGAACTCATTACCCAGGACAAATGGGTTTTAAATAGTGTTCCAAGGATACAGATTTCACTTCCACATATTACCAACGCTAAAAGGTTGGCCAGATCTACCCCCAAATCAGTGGGCAGAGGCTCAAAAGCAAATACTCTCTCTTTTGAACATAAAAGCTATTCAGACTGTACCAGAAGAGGAAAAAGGACAAGGTTTCTACTCAAGACTTTTCCTGGTCCCCAGAAAAGACTATTCATGGCATCCTATTCTGGACCTGTCTACTGTAAACACCTTTTTGGTGATTCCAAAATTCAAGATGCTGACTCTTCACCAGTTGCTTCTTATGCTAGGAAAAGACACCTGGATGGTAACACTCGATTGAAAGGAAGCATACCTGCATATCCCAATCAGGGAATCTTGCAGAAGATACCTATGCTTCAAAGCAGGCTACAATCACTACCAGTTCTCTGCACTGCCCTTTGGCTTATCTACTGCACCCAGGGTATTCACAAAGTGCCTAGCCCCAGTCATTGCATTTTGCAGGCAAAGAAATATTCATAAATTCCCCATACCTTGACGATTGTTTAATTTAGGCAGAAAGCCAGGACATACTTTTGAATTATCTGGCCTTCGTACAAAGGGTGCTAACTTGTTTGGGGTAACACCATAAACGGAAAGAAATCACACCTGGTACCCTGACAAGAAATCATATTCCTGGGAGCAAGCTTGAATACAACTTCCCAGATGGCTTTCCTCACACCAGAGAAACAAATTCATTTGACAACCTACTTCAAACAAGTGGCCACAAAAACCCTACTATCTGCAAGGCAAATACTACAAGCCTTGGGGTTCATGGCCTCCTGCATTCTTTTAATTCTGTATGCAAGACTGCATACGAGGAAACTACAATGATATCTAAAAAGCCTATGGTGTCAACATTCTCAGGATCTAGAAGCAATGATTCCTATCATACCTTGCCTACGCCTAGAGTTTCTTTGGTGGGCAGAGGCCTGCCACCAAAACAAGGGACTGCCATTCACACCACCCCATGCCACCCAAACCCTAACAACAGATGCATCAGATTATGCATGGGGGGGCTCACCTGGCAGGGAAATGCATTCAGGGTAAATTGAACCCAAGTCAAATGCACTTGCATATCAATCAAAAAGAAATGTTAGCTGTACAGAATGCTCTTGACAGCCTTCAAGGACCACATTCTTCCAGGACAATTAATGGTAAAGACGGACAACACCACTGTTATGTGGTACATAAACAAGTGGGGGGGGGGCATATTCTTACCCCCTATGCAGACTAGCCATGGCATTGTGGAACACAGCCCTGAGCTACCAAGTGCACCTATAAGCTCAATTCCTGCCAGGAAAACTAAATACACTGGCAGACTAAGCAGAAACCTCATGGACCCACATGAGTGGAAGCTGGAACCAAGGATTTTCAACATGTTGACAAGCAAATGGGGGAGCCTAGATATAGACCTGTTTGCCTCCCCCCCCCAGAACTATCAATTGGACAAATGTTGCACAAGGACTCCCCACAAACAAGCTTTGAAAGTGGATGCTCTGTCCTTCAGCTGGAAAAATCTATCAGTTTATGCCTTTCCTCCTCTGCTCTCCAAAGATTACTAAAGATCAAGCAAGACAAACCAAGGACAATTTTGATTGCACCAGACTGACCACGCCAACACTGGTACCCCCTCTTAAGCAGTGTGTCACTGTTGGCCCCATGGCACCTGCCTCAGACTCCTACCCTATTGTCTCAGCAGGAGAACCAGATTCTGCACCCTCAGCTTCATACACTGAACCTAGCAGCCTGGCTAATTACCTAATCTGTCCCTTACCATCCCTCAGTAAACCAGTGATGGATATCATTTTAGAGGCAAGGAGGCCTAGTACTAGAAAATCTTATGCTGAAATATGGAAAAGATTCTGTGCCTGGAACCAATCTCAAGGGATGAGCGCAGCAATGCCCAATTTACCTTAGATTTTGCAATACTTAACTGAGATGCTTCACAAGGGCCTGTCTTTCTCCTCCATCAAAATTCACGCCTCGGCCATTTCAGCTCATTATAATACAGAACCCCCCCCTCCTCATCTGCTGCTTAAGCAGTTCCTCAGAGGGGCCAAAAATCTACAACCACCCGAGAGAGCTCCAACTCCAGCCTGGGACTTTAACTTTGTATTGGAAAAGCTCACCCTTCCTCCTTTCGAGCCAGCTGCCACTGCGGATTTAAAATTCCTCTCTTGGAAAACAGCTTTCCTTTTAGCAATCACTTCAGCAAGAAGGGTATCTGAATTACAGGCCCTCATGGCAGTGGAGCCGTTCATCATCTTTCATGCAGACAGGGTGTCCCTCAGGACCAATCCCTCCTTCATGCCCAAGGTGGTAGCCAGTGTGGCCCTTAATCAGTCCATTCATTTGCCAACGTTCTCTCCTAACCCACAGAACAAAAGGGAACGTATACTGCACTCCTTAGACGTGCACAGACAACTTAAGATTCTACTTGGACAGGACTAAACCCTCAAAGCGAATCTGACCAACTGCTGGTGGCATTTGCTGCAGGGGCAGAGAGGAAGGCTATTTCAAAGCAAACCATTTCCGAATGGATAAGCCATTACATTAATTTCTGCTACAAGCACCATGGAAAACCTATCCCACAGGGGATCAGGCCCCATTCAACCAGGGCTGCTTCTACCTCTACAGCCTTTCTCAGAGGTGTCCCTACCAGGGACATCCTAGAAGCTGCTAACTGGAGTTCAGTACATACTTTCAACAAGCATTAACATCTGCCAGTGTTCTCTAAATCCAGAGCTGGCTTTGCCACTGCAGTCTTGCAGGGCCTTATAGCTGGTCCTAATGTTATCTAAATTCCTCCTCCCATCCTTAGCTTTGGGAATCTACCCAAATGTTATGACTGCAACAGTGAAACACAAAGAACATAGTACAGTTGTGTACACTTACCATAAATGTAGATGTTCGAGTGTATTCACTGTTGCAGTCCTGGTTACCCTCCCTCCAGCCCCCTGTCTTCTTTTGGCTATACCTCTACTCTCCTTTACTATGCTCAAAAGCTTTTTGGTGTATTTGCTTTTTTGTTGGGGGTATAACCTTGTATATTTATAGATTTATAGATTGCTTCCCATTAGGGGGGCACCTAACATCTGGGGCAAGAAAAACTGATGTGATAGCATCGGCTGCATGTTTTATACCCCTGACGACCTGACCTCATGGAAGAAGGGACAGGAACTGACGCAGGGCCCAAGACTTTGTTAATCAGGCCAACTGAGGGCTACTGCAAGCAGATAACCTAAATGTGATGACTGCAACAGTGAATACACTCTAACATCTACATTTATGGTAAGTGTACACAACTGTAGTTTCTCTGGCTGTCTTGCAGATTGTGACACTCTGGTCAAAGAAAAGGTTCCCAATGTGACTTTTTTCTCTCACTGGACAAGAAAAATTACCTTGAGTTTTATTTGTGGTATCATTTACCCACCACAACCTTATATTAGTAATATTACATGTTAAGTTGTCCATCTCGCCTTCGTTCTTGCTGTTTGGGTTAGGAGCCGATCCTCAGCTCAGACTCGGCCATCTTCTATAGTTCGAGAGCTGTTTACTGGCTCGAGGCTACCCCTTATCCCAGAATGCCCAGCGTCAGCTACCCAGATCTCATTTGCCGCTTCAGCTGCGAGGTTGCTTCGTTACTGCCTCAGGCTTAGTATTGGTTTGTATTACATATTTTTGCCGTTATTGTAAAATGTTAATTGTAAAAGTGTTATTAACCTTAGTATCTTAGTACTTATACCCTTTATCGCCTTATATTGTGTGTGTGCGCTTTGTTGGCCGTCACTCCTTTCCGCAGGCCTCTTCCCTTCAACTCGTTTTAACTTAGAGAGTTCTCCTCCCCCTCTATTAGGTTAGCCGTTTAAGTTGTAATAATTATAACTTTTTTTCTTATTGTTATTGTGGTTCTTTAGTTTGTTGTTGTTAGGAAAATGTCTAAAGATACCAAGGTATCTGGCTTCAAAAAGTGTGACTCATGCTGTCAGAAAATGTCTCTGACAGGTGGGCACACTAGTTGTGTATATTGTTTGGGAGCTGTTCTCCTGCAGGACTCCTGTTCTATATGTCATGCTTTTAGTCCAAGGGTACTGCAGGAGCGCAAAAACAGATTAATCCTTCGGGAAGCCTCAGGATTCTCCGGCTAAAAGTACTCAGCCAGCGAAATCCCCTAAGTCTGTCAAGCCGTCTGCTCCACCTTCGGAGCAGACTCCTTTACTTGACCAGCCAAGTATGTCGGTGCCAGGTGGCACCGACAAGGCAACTCCTCCTTCGTCTACATCTGCTATTTCGGAGCCGTAAGAGACTGAGGTTTCCGTCCTTGGAGCCCATCCACTTGGCAGCTCAGTCACCCTTGTTACAGAGTGAATGTAGCAATCATTATTCCAACTCCTCTCGATCATCTAGATAATCGGATCATGATGTGGAGAGAGTAGTAAGTAGGTTTCTTAAGTCACAGGCCCTTGCCCGGCCCACCTCAGCAGGTATCTGCTCCAACTGCCTCTATTTCCGTTCCTCCTCTGACTACATTTAGCTCTGAGCCGGAGACCATGGATCTGCAGGTAGTATAACCGTTGGTGCCGATCATCCTCTCTCCTTCAGTTCCGATGTTGGCTCTGATTACCTCGATTGTACCTTCTATCTAGGGATCTGGGCATGGGGCTGTCTCGTTGGCTCCGAGGGGGGAGTGGCATCGGACCCTTGTCCAACCCCGTTGTCCCCCTCGGAGCTTCGGCGCAGGTGAGCTCGGCTCCAGCAACCGCCTCGGAGCCATCACCCTCGACGTGGAGAAGGACTCCTGTCTCTTCGGAGCCGGAGCCTTCTCTGCCTAGAGGCCGGGATGCCTTTGAGGTTATGCGGAGTGTTCTGTCCACCAAAACAGCTCTACTGCCAGCTCCATCGGCTCCTTCCCCCCGTGGTGTCTTTTCCAACCTCTACTCCTCCTCCAGACTCCAAGCGTAGGGAACCTTTGCCCCAGGACACCCCATTGGGTGATCCCTCTTTTTCCGAAGCCTCCCCTGATTACTCGGAAGAGCCTGTCCGGAAGAAGAAGTGCAAGAGGAAGCATATAGACTCCCCTCAGTCTGTTACCTCGGATACAGACATAGATGAATCGGAAGGGTCCCCAAGGTCCCCCTCTGAAGATGTTTCCTTTTCAGGCATCCTTGAAATGCTTAGACAGAGGGGGGATTAGACTTCCCTAGCCCCTACCAAGGATGAGTCTGTATACCTGGACGCGTTCGGTTCCCGACCTTCCACCTCCTGGGTATCTCCTCCTTTCGATCCACTCATGTCTGTAGTGGCTCGAAAGGCTTGGTCAGCTCCAGATTCTGTGGAACCTACTCCAAGGAGACCAAACAAATTTATTACATCCCCCCCAGGACAAACAATTCCTCTCCAAAGGTGTGCCCATTGATGCCATGGTAGTAGCAGCAGCCACTAAGAAAGAGTTAGCAGAAACGTCTTCATCTGTTCATCCTCCAAACAAAGAGTCTCGGATGATGGACAGATATGGAAAGTGAATGTTTGCTTCAGCGACCTTTTCAATGAGGTCCTTGAACTATCTATGCCATTTTACACGTCTTCAAAGGGATCTCCTGAAAGAGCTTGGAGATGCCCTTCAAGATCCTACAGCTGAGGGAGTACCAGCCAAATTAGCTTCTCAGCTTGCGACTCTTAATTCCATAGTCATCTCCTCCATGAAGCTGATTTCGTATGCAGCCGATGGAGCGAGCAGCGCCGCAGGGACAGGTGTGGCTCTCAGGAGACATGCTTGGATGCGGCTGTGTCAGTTTGCAGAACTCTTTCGAGCGTCCTTCACCAATACTCCCTTTGATGGCGCCTTTCTCTTTGGGCCTCAGGTAAAAGACACGTTGACCAGGTGTGAGAAGGAAAGCAAGACTCTCTCTGCTGTGGGAGTCTGTTTTTCCACCCCTTCCAGACCTTATCCCAAGGGTCAGAAGAAGATGTGGTTCCAAAAATCCCAGGGGGGCCCTTGCCTGACACACGTGGTGATTTTTTTCCCCCAGGGGCAGAGGGGGAAACAACAATAACAGACGCCGCCCTCATGGCAGAGGGGGACCACAAAGCCAGGGTGACAGAGAAACCTTCTCTGCCAAGCCCTTCCAGCATCCCTGAAGGGTTGCCCGACTGCTCACCTCTGAAGGCAGTCAGGGGAAGACTTTCTCTGTACCCAAAAGCCTGGCAAAATATAACAAGAGACAGATGGGTACTATCCATTATATCTAGAGGTTACAAAATTCCCTTCCATCAATCCCCCATAGAATCAAAAAAGTCCATCCCAGATGTCCCACCAATCTAAGGGATCAAGCAGTCACAGAAGTTTCAAGACTGCTAGAAAAAAGAGCCATTCAAGAAGTCCCTGCAGACCAATTAGTATCCGGAACTTACTCAAGATTCTTTTTAGTACCAGAAAAGACCGGGAACTGGAGACCAATAATGGATCTCAGCAGATTGGGCAAATTTGTACTAAAAGAAAAGTTCCGGATGGTGACACTGCAGTCCATTTTCCCTTTTCTGGGTCAGGACAGTTGGATGTGCTCGATAGATCTTCAGGATGCGTACTACCATATCAAGATGGACAGACGCTCCAGGAGATTTCTTCGCTTCCAGGTAGGGGCCAGTCATTACCAGTTCAGAGCTCTGCCCTTTGGTCTCACCTCAGCCCCCAGGGTGTTCACCAAGTGTATGGCAGTAGTCACGACTCACCTGAGGTGTCAAGGATTCCAGGTGTGTCCCTATCTAGACGACTGGCTCCTGACTGCTACCACCAAGCATCAACTCTTAGAGGCACAGTATTATACAATCACATCATGCACTCAACTAGGCATTACAGTAAATTTAGAAAAATCTGCCTTGTTGCCATGTCAGTCTGTCACATACATAGGAGCAGAATTAAACACAAAAGAAATGTTTGCAAGATTACCACAGGAAAGAGTTTCCACTATTCGTCAACAAGTGTTAATGCAGAGCAAAAGGATTCAAGTCAGATATGTCCTCCAAGCTCTAGGCTCCTTGGCAGCTGCCATTCTTCTTGTCCCATTAGCGTGTTACCACATGAGAATCCTTCAGTGGCTTCTTTTCATGCAGTGGTCTTTCCAGGAGTTACCCATGTCTTACATGTTCCTGATCACAGAAACATGTAAAAGGCACCTTTCTTGGTGGATGGTCTCCCCACTAGTGATTCAGGGCAGACCTTTCATAAAACCCCCTCCGTTAGCCACAGTGAACACGGACGCCTCCCTGATAGGGTGGGGGGTATTATCTAGGACAGTCCAAGGCACTTGGCAACTTCGCGAGTACCATCTGCATATCAATGTCCTAGAAATGAGAGCAGTGCTCCTAGCGTTGCAAGCCCTTCAAGACTCTCTTCCTTCCGGGACCATTGCAGTCCAAACGGACAACATGTCAGTGGTGTGGTACATCAAGAAACAGGGCGGGACCAGGTCTTACCCCTTGTGTCGAGAAGCACTCAGACTGTGGCAATGGGCGATTTCCTACCAACACTTTCTGATGGCAACGCACATCCCTGGGGAATCCAACGTCATAGCGGACAGGCTCAGCAGAGCTATCCTCATGCCTCACGAGTGGTCTCTGAATCAGGAAGTTGTGGATCTTATCTTCCGCAAATGGGGACAGCCTTGCTGCGATCTATTTGCCACTCCTCTCAACAACAAATGCAGCAGCTACTTCTCCCTACTTCCTCTTCCAGGTCATATACCCAGAGATGCTCTAGTCCATGATTGGCCTCAGGGACTCCTTTACGCTTTTTCCCCTTTTCCCCTAATACCAAGACTCGTACAGAAAGCAAAATCGTTTGGTTGCAAAATGATCCTCATTGCCCTATATTGGCCTCGACAGATATGGTTCCCGTTCCTGCACCTCCACCTTCTGGATCAACCGTGGATTCTTTACCCGGTTCCAGATCTTCTGATTCATCAATCAGGCGGGTTGCACCAATTCCTTCAAACTCTCCAGCTCACGGCTTGGTTACTCCACTTCCAACCTTAGCCAGGCTTTCCAGTATCTCCCCAGCAGTCAGTGATATTGTTTCCTCACATAAGTCTACTATGAGGAAAATGTATGCTAGTAAATGGAAACGTTTTTCTTACTGGGCAGAATCTAGAAATTTGGATCCTTTCTCAGCCCAGTCCATGAAATTCTTGAATTTCTAGCACAACGTTTTCAGTCTGGTGCGGCTTCTGCTACCATTAGAGTACAGCTAGCTGCCATTTCTAATTTTCATACCGGCATGTTTAATTCAGGCATAATGTCTCATAAGCTCTGCAAAGCCTTTATGAGAGGAACATCTCTTCTTAGACCCCCAGTTAAAGATCCTCCTCCTCCTTGGGATCTCAATTTAGTTTTAGCTTCCTTAATTTTGCCTCCCTTTGAACCGGCAGAATCACGTTCCTTACAATTTCTTTCTTGGAAGACACTTTTTCTGGTTGCTATCACTTCAGCTAGATGTGTCTCAGAACTTCAAGCACTATGTGCTTGTCCTCCTTACCTGGTGTTTTACAAGGACAGAGTTTCTCTGAGGACCAATCGATCCTTTATTCCTAAAGTCTGCTCAGAGAACAATTTAAATCAATCCATAGATCTCCCAGTTTTCTTTCCCAATCACAGCAACAAGGCAGAATACAAGCTCCACCAACTATATGTGCACAGACAATTGCATTTTTACCTCCATAGAACTAAGGAACTCAGACCAGTTATTTCTTTCTTATGCTTTCAAGAAACAAGGCCTTCCAGTTTCTAAGGTGACCTTATCCAGATGGTTATCTGATACTATTGCCTTTATTTATCAGTTATGAAATAAAGAGCTACCAGCTAAACCAAAAGGTCATTTTACCAGAGCATTAGCCACCTCTGTAGCCTTTCAGTCTAGGGTGCCCATAGACTCCATCTGTGCAGCTGCCACTTGGGCAAACCCTCATACTTTTATCTCTCATTACAAGGTGGATATGGTCTCCTGGAGCAGAGCTTCCTTTGGTTCTACTGTTCTGAAGAGTCTGTTCCAATGAGCCACCCGGGATTTTAGGTGCTAGGGACGCTATCCCAAGCAGCATGAATGAAGGTGAGATGGACAACTTAACATAAAGAAGTTATGTACCTACCATAACGTTCCGTGTTAGTTGTCTTCATCTCGCCTTCCTTCTTGGTCCCTCCCTCCTTCCCCCTTCCTTGAGGATTGAGAGGAGTTCCTTTTGTTTTCACTGGCTGAGTATCTTTTATTACTTCACATGCCAGGTATTTTATGACTCTTTCCTTGTTTAGGTGTATTGGACAATACTGGTTACTCTACTTATGTGTAGTGTGCACTGTCACAAACGAGATCTAGGTAGCTGACGCTGGGCATTCTAGGATAAGGGGTAGCCTTGAGCCAGTAAACCGCTCCCGAGCTATAGAAGATGGCCGAGTCCCGAACCCAAACAGCAAGAAGGAAGGCGAGATGAAGACAACTTACATGGAACGTTGTGGTAGGTACATAACTTATTTTTATATATGCCTTTTCTGCCAGATTCTCTTTTGTCCCTGGTGATATTATACAATTACAAAAAAATTGTAAAAAAAACAAATAGATATTGGTCTAGCTAACACACACTTAAAAACAGATGCATTTACATTATTTCCATTTGCTGTTGTCTGCTTTTTGCTCTTCTGTATTCCAAACAGGTGCATTTCAGGCAGCTTCATTCTTATCTTCTGAAAAGAAAATACATGCATGTCACTTTTGTGATTTCATTTCTTTACTGGTTTTAACTACTCTCATTTGATCTCTATGCACTAGAATTGTTCAGTTTTTCTTTTTTTACATTTTGATAGATTATTTGGAATGCTAGTTTAAATTGTTTCTGAGTAAGGCATTTGTTTTTATTATTTCACCGTAGCATGCTTTTTAATAACTTTGTGTGTACAAATCTGCTGAAGTTTTTTGCTTTATGACTTTTTACTGGCTTTGTCTGTTGCAGATGTTCATCATGCATACAGCTGCAGTCATATGGTTCTCCTGCCGTCAGGCGGGTCCTCGGTCGGCCGAATTCCAAAGTCTAGGTCCGGTGTCGGTTGTCGTCACTTCTTCCCTGACGTCAGTGCGACAGGGGTATAAAGGAACCAGCCGACGCCATTTTCTTCAGTCTTTCTTGCCGCGCGGTTCCCGAAGCAGAAGCAGTTCGCAAGTGCCGGTCGGCCAGCTCCTGAGATTACGAAAATTTGGAAACCAAAGTCTTCTTAAAAGCTAAGTACCCCGTTGGGGAAACTTTTCTTGCCTCAGACTGATGTCAGACAAAGTTAATAATTGTATTTCTTGTGGGAAGCAAATACTGCATAAGGATTTCCATTCCCTCTGTATACCTTGTTTAGGCCCAGACCACGACGTCTCGGTCTGTCGCTTTTGTGCTACATTCAACAAATGCACTATTAAGCGTCGGGCGGAGTTCGCCCAGCATTATTTTGGGAAAGCATTTAACTATATTATGTCGTTGGATACTCCGACTCCGGTTTTGTCTAAAAAACGCAAAGATAATGACAGACACACGAGGTCCGCGGCCTCTACCGACACCACGCCAAAGCCGACTACACGTGGTCCGGTTCTCAACGAGGCGC
Source organism: Protopterus annectens (assembly GCF_019279795.1). Classification (NCBI taxonomy): domain Eukaryota; kingdom Metazoa; phylum Chordata; order Ceratodontiformes; family Protopteridae; genus Protopterus; species Protopterus annectens. Next base: position 853,693,032 of record NC_056741.1, on the reverse strand, counting down.
CTACGCAGCCCCTGATTACCGACGACACTTCTTTGACGGTGTCTCCTGTGCCCGAGGTCGCAGGCTCCTCCGCCCACACTCCGACTACAGATACCGAAGCCACTCTTGGCGTTGAAACTCAGAATGTGGACAGGTCCACCTCCACTCAAGGTGTCTTCAGACCTTCCTCTTCTTTCTCCATCAAGGCTTTCTCTAAGTCTAAAGCAACCATGCACTCTTAAGAGACCAGCTACACAGGGCCCAGCTCCAGGCCCCATGCCTAAGAAACAGATGCTTAAAATGGCTGAGGATTTAATTACTCTTATCAGAGGTTCTCAGCCCCCACCGGACAAAAGGCCCAGAGTGGAGGAAGATTCCCCCTTTTCTGATCAGGGCTCCATTATTTCAGGGCACTCTGATCAGGAACATTCTTACTCCCCTTTTGAAGACTCTGATGCGGAGGAATCCATCCCTTCTGTATCCCCCCCTGAGGATTACTCATTTGGGAAACTTTGCATACCTTAAGGGAACACTTCCACTGGGAAGGCCAAGATTATTCAGATTCCAAGAAAAGGCTTAGGGAATTTCTCTTGCTACCTCAGCACAGGCCTCTGGCTATACCTCCTGTCTTGGACATCCTAGATGATGTTTACTCGGAGGCCTGCCTTAACCCGGACTCTCTACCTCCAGCTCCAGTTAAGCCTGACAGGTACACTACAGGGTTCCTGACTCACACCAATTTCTATACAAAAGCCATGCTGCTGACCCAGAAACCATCTCACAGGGCCCCAAGGGAGTTAAGGCCTCCATTGCTAAAAATCCATTTCCTTCCGAGAGAGATTCCAGATCCTTAGAAAGGTGGGGGAAAAAAGGTATATACCTCGGCTACCTTAACCATGAGGGCCTTAAACTGTCAGTTTCATATGCTAAAATACCAACAGTTTTTGTTATCACAATTGAAAAGTAAAATGTCACAACCTGAACAACCAGACTTGAAGGAGTTGCAGGATTTGATGCATAGTGCCGAACAAGTGGGTAAGCATACCTTACAATGTGGTTTTGATGCTCTAGAGGCCTCATGTAGAGCTGCTGTTACAGGATCAGTCATACGTAGGCATGCCTGGCTCAAGGAACAAGCCTTGCCTGATCATGTCAAAGCTAAATTACTAGACGCCTCTCTTCAAAAGGATGAATTATTTGGTGCTAATGCTAAGGAGGTATTAAGGAAAATGGAGGAAAAGGCTAAATCAATGCAAACTGAAAGATTTTCTACAGGTATAACCCCCACGTTTTAGTAGAAATTGGCCTTCCAAAAACTGGTCCTTTCCTGCCACGGACAGACCCCAAAGAGGCAGATACAGGCACCCGAGGGGCAGAGGACAATCCCAAGGATCGTTTAGAGGCAGACAATGGCAAGCTCCTACACAAAGAGGTGCTGAGGATAACTCGCAATCTTTCAGAAAGCAAACCCAATGACTTTCCCCTTTGCATGCCAACCAAGTCTCAAATGGCAGCCCCCTTAGGAGGAAAGCTGGCATTATTTTCAAAAAATTGGCATATTGTCAAAAAGGACAAATGGATCCTGGACATTATAAACAGAGGCTACAAATTCCATTTTCACACCCTTCCAAAAATGAGAGGCATGCCAAACCTGCCACACAATCAAAGGGCAGAGGCACAAAGGCAAATTACAGATCTCATAAGCATGAAAGCTATTAAAGTGGTACCTGCGCACGAACAAGGTCAAGGTTTTTATTCCAGGCTATTTCTAGTGCCAAGGAAGGGAAAAGAATGGAGACCTATTTTGGACCTATCCATCCTAAACACATTTCTACTCGTACCAAAATTCAAGATGCTCACTCTACAGCAACTTCTTCCCATGCTGGGCAAGGAGTCTTGGCTGGTAACATTGGACCTCAAGGAGGCATACCTGCATGTCCCAATCAGACAAAATTGCAGAAGGTACCTCAGATTTCTTGCAGGTTCAACCCATTATCAATTGTCTGCATTGCCCTTTGGCTTATCTACTGCGCCCAGGGTATTCACGAAATGCCTGGCATCAGTAATTGCCTACTGCAGACTTCAAGGGAAACAAATATACCCCTATTTGGACGACTGCCTGATCCAAGCGGACAGCAAGCACATTCTTCTGAAACATCTGGCTTATGTAATAATGTTGTTGAACTCTCTGGGATACACCGTCAACAAAAAGAAATCAAGGCTAATACCCTCTCGGAAGATAATTTTCCTGGGTGCCAATTTGGACACAAACACCCAGATGGCCTACCTCACGCCAGAGAAGCAGAGGCAACTAATTCAATACTTCAGAACACTAGCAAATTGCACCAGGCTGACTGCAAGGAAAATCCTGCAGGCTTTGGGATTCATGGCATCTTGCATCTTACTAATCCCATGTGCAAAGCTGCATATGAGGAAACTACAATGGTACCTGAAAAACATATGGTCTCAACACAGCCACAGTTTGGAAACAATAATACCACTAATACCATGTCTGCAAAAGGAATTTCTGTGGTGGGCTCAAGCATGTCAAACAAACACAGGTCTTCCATTCAGCAAGCCTCAAGCAAATCAAGTCATCACAACAGACGCCTCGGACTACGCCTGGGGGGCGCACATGACAGATCAGTGCATTCAAGGCAAATGGTCCCAAAAAGAAAAGCACCTTCACATCAATCAAAAAGAAATGCTAGCAGTAATAAAAGCTATTATAGCTTTCAAGGACCTTCTACAACCAGGTCAACTATTGATAAGAATGGACAACACCACAGTTATGTAGTACATAAACAGGGAGGAACACATTCTTACCCCCTATGCGGACTGGCCATGTCACTTTGGAACATGGCCATGGACTTACAAATGGAACTACAAGCACAGTACTTGCCAGGCAAGGAAAACACGCTGGCAGACAACATAAGCAGGAATATGATAGATCGACACGAATGGAAATTGCATCCAAAAGTTTTTACAGAAATAATCCAAGAATGGGGAAGGCCAGACATAGATCTCTTTGCCTCCCACAAAAATCATCAATTGGCAAAATTCTGCTCAAGGATTTTCCATCCAAAGGCCTGGAGAGTGGACGCTCTCTCTTTCAGTTGGACATCAATGACAGTTTATGCCTTCCCACCTCTTCCTCTGCTCCCCAAAGTTCTATTGAAAACCAGAGCAGACAGACCAAAGATGATTCTCATTGCTCCGGACTGGCCAGGGCATCACTGGTACCCACTCCTGAGGAGCCTGACGCATTCCCCACCATGGACCCTGCCTCTAATGCCTCTTCGTCTGACTCAGCACAGCTTCAAAACTCTTCACAGCCAGCTACAAACACTCAATCTAGCCGCATGGAAGATTCCTTAGCATCACAACAGGCCCTACTCTCCAAGGAGGTGCAGGATGTCATTTTGGAGGTCAGAAGGCCATCAACTAGAAAAGCTTACTCTGCAAAATGGAAACGTTTTTGTGTCTGGAATGAGAAAAAGGGCCAGGATCCTGGAAAACTGAATTTACCTCAAATACTACAATATTTGGCTGAGCTGCTAAGCAGTGGACTTTCATTCTCCTCCATCAAAATCCATGCCTCAGCCATTTCTGCAGAATACAACACTGATCCACCTTTATTCTCTCACCCTCTCTTAAGACAGTTCCTCAGAGGGGCTAAGAATTTAAGACCTCCAAGGAAACAACCAATACCTGCTTGGGATCTTAATTTCATTCTGGAAAAACTGACCTTGCCTCCCATTGAGCCAGCTGCCTCATCAGATTTGCAATACTTGTCCTAGAAAACAGCTTTCCTTCTGGCTATCACCTCAGCTCGTAGACCCGTCTTTTATGCCTAAAGTGGTATCCAGGGTAGCTTTAAATCAGGCCATACATTTACCTACTTTTTATCCTAATCCTCAAAACAAAGGGGAGAGATTACTACATTCCTTAGACATCCACAGACAACTGCGTTATTATTTGGACAGAACAAAGCCTTTCAGAAAAATCAGAACAGCTCTTTGTGTCCTATGCGGTAGGAGCTCAAGGAAAGCCTATTTCCAAACAGACAATCTCAAAATGGATAGCCCACTGCATACGCTTTTGCTATTCCTTTCATGGCAAAACTGTACCTACAGGCATTAGAACCCATTCCACCAGGGCCACAGCCACCTCGGCAGCCTTCCTCAGAGGAGTTCCTACCAAGGATATTTTGGAAGCAGCCACTTGGAGCTCTGTGCATACCTTCTCCAAGCACTGCAACCTACCATTATACTCCTAATCTAGAGCAGGCTTTGTCACTGCAGTCTTGCAGGGCATTTTGGCTCCTCCTAGTTCCACCTAGTGCCTACCACCCCTCTCTTAGCTTTGGGATTCTACCCATTTGTTATGACTGCAGCTGTATGCACGATGAACATAGTACAGTTTTGTACCTACCATAAATATAGATGTTTGAGTGCTAATACAGCTGCAGTCCAGGTTTCCCTCCCTCCTTCCCCTCTTGGGACAGGCCTATAGGCTAACACATCCTCATACAACCTGATTGGGGTATTCATTTATGATGTATTTGCTTGCAACTACTGTATTTTGATTATATTGCACTGCATTATTACATAAATTTATGTATTGCCTTCCTTCTGGGGGCACCTGACATCTGGGGCAAGAAAAACTGAAGAAAATGGCGTCTGCTGGTTCCTTTATACCCCTGTCGCACTGACGCAGGGAAGAAGCGATGACAACCGACGCCGGACCTAGACTTTGGAATTCGGCCGACCGAGGACCCGCCTGATGGCAGGAGAACCCATCTGTTATGACTGCAGCTGTATTAGCACTCGAACATCTACATTTATGGTAGGTACATAACTGTACTTTCTGTTTTTTTAAGCTGGGCTATTAAAGTAGTGTGCTGTAAATAGTCTCTGTCAGCTCAACTAATTTGTATTTTCTATCCTGTAATTGCTGTTTAGGGTCTGGAATGTCTTTCTTTAACTCGTTACTAAACTCATTACTAACCAGATTTTCTTGTCCTGTACCTGCTGCTTATGAGTTTCAGTTTCTTCCTGTAATTTTGCACTGGCTATATGATATTTCACAGTAACCTGTTCTGCTGACTAAAGCTCTTTTGCACTTCTGAAAAAGTGTTTGCATGTCTTGTCTAAACTTTCTGAACTCATTTTGTCTGACTTTTAGACGTTTATTAAATGTTTTTGTCAATTCACAATGCACTTTGTCCCTGTCCTTATCTGTTTTATGCTGTGCAGTGGCTTCATTCCACTTTTGTACCTGGTCTTTAAAGGGTGTAACAAGATCTACAAGAGATTCTGTCATCTGAGTGTAATTTTAACTTCGAAATTAATGTTTCACATGTGGTGATAGGACATAACTGTTTAACATTTGGATATAATGCAAGTATATCACACTTATGGTTCTTTACCATCAGATTTTTTTTTCTACAATTTAACTTTTCAACAATGGTCTGAACTGTAGTTTTATGACATTGCACATATAAAGCAGTTTCATATGACTCGCACAGTAAACATTTACTGTCATACCACACATTCATTTGTTTGAGATACCAGCCAGAAGGTGTAACCATTTGCATAATGCCCTACTATCAACTTGCCCTAATAAGATTTTACATTTGCCAGTATGCTGTTTATACCAACATTGCATTCAGCCCAGTTTTTATCTGGTCATTCTGATACACTAAGAGTAAAACTGTTTACATTTTCTACTATGACCCCTACCACACAACAAATAGGCAGGTGATCAAGCTGTTATATTGCAGATGACCGGAAATTCCTCCGTAGTCAGTCAAAAAGCTGAGGAAATAAAACTGGCAGTTGCAGCTTTGAAACATTGGAATTCACCATTGTAACTCACTCTGGATTCAGACATCTGAAAAATGTACCGCTTCAAGCGGTATAAAACCAGGGTGCTCCTGTTCAGGACTCACTCATACATTTTACTTACTGCACCTTTACTGGAGTGACCCTGTACAGGGCACCTCCCCCCTCACATGCTAAGCTTACCACTGAAAAATTGATGGTCTCAGCACTTTTTAATACTGTAACAGCTTTAAGCAACTTAAGCACAGTTACTAATAAAATATCTATATAACAGATGACACATACTATACGTTACAGCTTGCAGCTTTTAATGTACAAGTTTTGCTTATGTATACAGATGATAATTCTCCATTTACCTCTGAACAAATGTGTTCCTACAAAAATATGAGAACTAAGAAAATAACGGATCTAACAACATTCAGTTTTACTGTCTTTTTATAAATTTCTTAGTACCATTTGTATCCTCTTCATGAAGACAATCTTTTGAAGTTAATACTTTTGGTATTTGCTTGATGTCACACAGTCTGCTGGTATGCTGACTTGTGTTCTATTTCAAGATAAATCATGTGGCAGCCTTCAAGACTTAGGGAGTTGTCCTAGTCTCCGGTCTTCCTTGCAGTTGTACTAGTCAGGAAGTAGGAGTCATCCTTTTCTGCAGTTCTCTTTGTAGCTGTACTAGTCACAGAACAATTATTACAGTATGGATGCCAAATGTATAAAGTAAATGTAACAATAATAGTGTTGTGAAACCAGCAACCAAGAAATAAAATCAACACTAAAAACGTCGAAAGAATGCAGCCGCACACAGCTATAATACAGCCTGTGGTTTATTCCAACAAGATGGGCAAATACAAATAACAGTAGTAACGGATTTAGCGCTTTCTTCCACCTCAAACGTGGATTTCATCAGAATCATCTACACAAGTCACTGAACTTAATTTATCAGTTTTGTGGTGCCAAAAAAGGTTTAAACACAATGAAAATCTAAAGAAACATACGCAAACTCACACATAAATACCATTCTTGATAGTAAAGATAAAACACATAATACTACATGTTTATATACTAATGTACTTGTGTACTACTTGTGTAGATGATTTTGATGAAATCCACGTTTGAGGTGGAAGAAAGTGCTAAATCCGTTACTGCTGTTATTTGTATTTGCCCGTCTTGTTGGAATAAATTACAGGCTGTATTATAGCTGTGTGCGGCTGCATTCTTTCTACGTTTTTAAATGTATAGAGTAATTAACTATATTTTTTTCCTACTTTTCTACTTAATTTCAACTAAGAAAGTTTTAACCCTTATATATATTCTAACAAACAGAAATGTACGTGCATTACTGTAAGTGTTTAAAGCTATATATTTTAACAGTTGTGTAACATCTTAACCGTAACAGTAGATGTACTCCTTCTCACTGCTGTAGTATTCTGTCACCCGCCCACTTTTGCTGTGTGTCTTACCCTCTGGCCGAGCGGTTCTTCTTCTTCCCTTTCTCGATGCACATGTACTTGCTTTTCCTCTTAGGTTGGTCTGATTCTCCTAGTGCATTTTAGTTCTGAGGATTAGGCTCTTGTACATCACTTATGTACCTTTACACCTTAGATGTGCCTGACTTACGATGTGCCTGACTTACGATGCCTGAAGGAGTCAAGGCTGTGGTATGCTGGCCAGACATTCAGCTTTCCTCAGCAGGATATATATTTCGTGAAGAATACCTTAACACTGAGAAGTAGGACATCTACTGTCCTGGTTAAGATGTTACACAACTATACTTTTCTGATGTTGGTAGCACAGGTGTCACTTTGACATATAATTTCTTATTTTTGTGTATGAGTCAACAGTATAAGAAAATTGAGTGATTTAAGTTGGACATTTAAGATATTCATGATCTGGGTTTCTTTACTTGATGCACAAGGATCTTTCATTGAATACATTACATATTTGTAAAACCATCCTACAACAATATGGCTTTGAGAGGTGCTAACTGTAAGTAGGTGTGATTTTGTTTGTGACACCCCCCCCCCCAAAAAAAAAAAAACAACACACCAGCAATGCAGTGTTTCTTTTTTTCTTTTAGTGTCTCGTCGCATATAAGTACTCCTGTCTTTCCTAACTGTATTATTTCAGAGAGATGTATAGTAGTTTCTATATAATTGTAGTATGTTCTTTACATGGTTCACTGGTGCATGAAATTCATAAGATGAATTGGATAAAGCCACAGGTGGACACAAGTCTTCTAGACAGTTATTGAAAATTGATTGCAATGTTATGTCTCACAGCATAGCCATAAACTGGAAGCCCAGCTGTAAAAGAGAGTGTAGTCCAATAGCCCACACCATCTTCATTTCTTTTTGCCTCTGAAGTAAATGGCTACCTGTCTCACTTTGTCAATTTAGTGGCCATTTCACTTGCAGAATTGATGCACAGCTTTGTTCTTTAGGTGAGATTTCTGGCTGTTTATTAAGCTGGCCACTGACCCTTTTTTTCCTAGCTATTCCTTGTTTTTATTTCCCATATATCTGATGAGATCCTCAGAAAAATTACCCATGTGTTAACCAAGATGTGTAAAATGCAAATTTCCATTATTTCATTGTCTCATTTCTCCTGTTTACTTATGATCTTCTGTTCATGACTTACAAGTCTCCAAGTAACTTCTTCCTTAATTCCTACTGAATGATTATGTTGAATTGTAGTCCTTTTTAATACCTTGTGCATTTGGCATGCATTTCTAAAATATTTTACTATTTGCTTCTTTCATGGCTACTGCATTTGGTTCTCTTATGAGGCATTATTCTTTGCTTCGTCTTCAGGCTTTGCCTGATGACATTAAGGCCAAATTATTGGATGCTTCTTTCTATAATAAAAATCTTTTTGGTCCTGCTGCTGCTGAACTTTAATCTCTCCAGGATAAGGACAAAGCCTTGCAGTAGTTGAAACATATATTTTTGTCTCCTGTTCAAAATTTTCAGAGGAATTGTTCTTCCAGATCTGATTTTGTTCGTAGCCAGTCTCGCCCTCCAACCAAAGGTAAAAATGGTTCTAGACATGTACCTCCTGCTAAATCTACACAGACTGCTATTTCCCAGAAACCTTCTTTTCAGGAAAGCCAGGTCCTGTCTAACAGTTTGCTTCCCTTTTCCCTTGGCCAAGTTCTTTGTCCCTTCTTCTTTCCCTGTCTCTTCCAAATTTAAGGGATCACAACAAATTATTGGGTTCTGTCCATTATTTGCCAGGGGTATTTCATGGTTTGGAGATCTCTTCCTTCCTTTCTGGGCATCACTCAACCTCTGTGATGCTTCCCGGAAGTGCCTCATTCTGTCTTGACTCTGGGCGCCATTCATGCTGTGCCTCCTGCCCCAGGAAGGTAGGGGTTTTTATTCCAGAATGCATCTGGTTCCCTGAAAGGAGGGCACCTGGAGGCCAATTCTGGACCTTTCTCAGCTCGACACCTTTTTAAGGTCCCCTCCTTTTAGATGTTGTCTTTTCAAACTGTGTTTCCTGTTCTTCCCTAGGCCTTTCTCTTCTGTCTGGTTCTCAAGTCTACCTACCATCATATCCCCACCCACCCCCTTTTCAGGGAATTTTTATGTTTCTCTGTTTCTTCCTTGCATTTTCAGTTCTCTGCTTTGCCCTTTGGCCTCTCTACTGCCCCAAGGGTATTCACCAAATGCCTTGTTCCTGTCATTGCTTTTTGCAGGATGAGAGGGGGTCCAGGTCTTTCCTTACCTGGAAAATCTGCTCATTCAGGCTTGGTCCTCAAGGCTGTGCTTCAGGATCTTCAGTTTACTATTTACCTGCTGCAGAGTCTGGGATTCACCATAAATTTTCAAAAATCTGTCTTGACTCCTTCTCTGGATCATATTCTCCTTGGTTGCAGGTGTGATGTCCATGCACTGGCCCAGTAATCGAGGAGCCTCAATCCTCACCACTAGCACCAATGAGGGATGTGCACATTAGCAGGATGACAAGTACACACACACTATAAAGTACAATTTCCCTTAAGAGCACACAGAGATCACAGACAGTCTGGGGCTGGTTTCCCCCTCTCCCTGCAGATCCCCAGTAAGACTCCCCACTGGCACAGCTATAGGGTTGAGATGTCAGCAGAGTGGTCAAGCCAAAACCTCCAGCACCCTCTCTATCCAACCAGTGCTTTGTGCCCCTGTCTAAGTAGCTGACCCACACACACATACACATACACACACACACACACACACACACACACACACACACACACACACACACGTTGAGATTTGATTTATATACAAACACACACGCTCCTGGTGAAGGCTGGCACAAGTTCACTAGCTATGCCCCCTTCTGCCCAGACTATAAGGTAGAAATCACTGCCACCAACCATTATGTATCCGCTGTTGTAAAGGCCCGTACCAAAGCTTGCCCAATCTTACTGTATAATGTTACTATTATTCAAATGGTAAGTGTGTCCAAGACTAAGGCTATTTAGGAGTGGTCTATACAGTGTCACCAAATACATATGTAAGTATGCTAAGAGCTTGAATATCTCTACACAGTACCAGCTACAATTAAAAGGTTTAACTGTATTTGATAGTAAATAATAAAAGCACAAGACAGTACTCATTAACTCAACACAGTGACAGCAGAGTTCAGAATCACTGGAAATATTTCAAAACAACATTGCAGAATAGTCTCACATAAATACAGAAAACATCTAGACTGATCTTACTATTTTTCTATCTCTAAGAGAAATACCATGATCTAGAGCAAAGCAAATACAGATGAGAACTGCTGAAGATGAATGTGTCCAGATCCAGAGACAAATATGAAATGCACAAACTTTCTCTCTGAGATGGTTCTTAAATTAATAATACACATTACTGCTGAGTTAGCTAGATGACATCACTATTTGACACCTGTGTCTAGTTCCAGGCTAAACAGATATCAAAAGAATTTAACAGCAGGATTCAGACCATCGCCATGCTGGCATCACTGCCTGCCCCCAAGGCCCAATCTCTGATTGGCTTTTTCTAGTCTATTCTTCCTTTGATTTCAGCTCTGCTAGGGACTTTCGCAGGTCCCTGGGTTTGTGTCTTGCACCATTCCCAAGCTGCCTCTGGCCAGGCTACGGATGAGGAAGCTTCAATAGTACCTCAAGTCAGTATGACTTCAATATTGCCAGCCCTTGGACTTCTTGGTTCATTTTCTTTCTTCCTTGTCTCAAGCTCAAGCTTTGGTGGTGGATTCATCAACTTGCTCTCAACCTGGATTTCCTTTCCAGTCTCTCTTCTTGACTGAAGAGTTCTTTACAGAGAACTCCAATGGGGGGAGGGGGAGGGTCTCTGGCCTCTACATCAGAGTTCGGTCATCATCATCATCAAGGAGATGAGGGCCCTGCTTCTAGCTCTTCAGGCTTTTCATGCTGTCTTTCATCCCAGGCCCCTCAAAGTTTTCACAGACAGTACTACAGTAGTGATGTGATATCTCAACTAGCAAGGGGTCACATGATCCTACCTCCTTTGCTAGTTGGCCCTTCAGGTCTAAGGTCTCACTGTCCAGTATCAAGTGACTATTCAGGCTGTCTGCATACCCTCAGTGCACACACTAGTGGCAAACTCTTTGAGCAGGTCCAGCACACAAGGTGAAAAATGAATTCACAGAGAAGTGTTCCTGGACATTAAATCTTTCACTCTCATCTGAACAGACAACTTCCTCTTTTCTGTTCCACAGTCCCAAGTCATCTGGCTTGGAAAGTGGATGGCCCCATCCTTTCCTTGAAATGGGATGTTGTATACAGCTTCCCTCCCCTTATGCACAAAATCAGGCAAGGCTTTCCCAAAATCTTGTTGGTGACTCCCTTTTGGCTCAGACAGCATTGGTTCCCCCTTTTTTCTCACTTGGCCTGGGGCAGTCACCACAAGTTACCTCAGCAGGTGGACTTTCCCACACAAGACAGAGGATTTCTATTCCTTCCTCACTCGTCCATTCTGCAGCTGACACTGTGTGTGATAGAGAAAAGGTACCTAATAGGGATCAAAACCCTGAGGTCATGCTTCAGGTCCTGCAGAAGGCCAGGAAGCCCACAATAAGGAAATCATATTTTCCGAAATGGAAGAAGGTTTCTGTCTGATGCTCCTCTTGCCATCAGGATCCTGTATCTGCAGAGGTTCCTCTGGTCCACTCTTATTCGTATGAGTTGCTCAAAGGCATCCTTTTCATCAGGCTTCCCAGGAAGGCTATTCTGCCTTTGTGGGATCTCAGTTTTGTTCTTCAAAATTTGACTCTGGATCTTTTTTTCCTTACAACATTGTACTTGCAAAACTGTCATTTTGGCTTGTACTTCAACTAAGAGACTTTCTGAACTTCAGGCTGTCATGGCTTCCTTTCTTAATTTTCCACAAGGATAGGCTGTCTCTTTGTACCAATCCTTTTATGGCCAGGGTTGTCGGTGAGTTGTTCCTTAATCATCTATTCATTTGCCTTCCTTTTTTCATTCTCTGCAGTCTATCTTTGAGAAAGTTGTTCACACCTTGGACTTGCATACATAGCTCAGATATCATTTGGATAAAACTAAAGATCTAATGTCATTTTTATTTGTTCCTCAACCTGTGGGTTCAGAACTGGGCCTCAGATCTGACTCTGCTGCTTTTTTATAGCTTAGGCTCAGATCCTCGAGCTCCTCCCTTACCCACAATCCCCCTGTCCTCTCAGTTACCTCAGATCTCATTTGACATGCTTCTAGCAAGCTGGGATTTTTCTCTGTCAGAGCTCTTCATGGGTCGTGAGTGATTTAAATCAAACTTTATTAACTGCTAGATCTTTTATTTGTAACCTATCACCTTTCTTTACGCTTCTACAAACCTTTTTTATTATTTTGTTTTTTTTCCCACTAGGTCTTTAGATACTTGTATACTTTCAGGTATTTCTTTCCCTACCATTGTTGGTAGTTTGAAAAAAAAAAAAAAAGTTTTCTCTTAAAGCTTTCTGTTTTGTTTTTGTAATCAGATCGCACTATGGCTGATGAAATCATAAGCCTGTTGGGTTAAAAAAATGCACTTCTTTGGGCACAAGATCCCTCAGTCTGATGCCCACAGACAGTGTTTTTACTGTCTAGGGCTCAGTCATTTGGATGTATCTTGTAATATTTGTTGGGGTTTCAGTTCCCATGCTCTGGTGGAACACCAAAACAAACTTGTTCTTAAGGGTCTTCTTCCTCATTCTGCTGATGCTGCTGGTTCATCTCGAGAATCAGGGGCTCAGACCCCTATGAGAAAACACAAGGAGCCCAGAGAGCACAGAAAACGTTCCCCTGCCTGGTCTCCTCCTAAAATGGCTACTTCTGAGCCACAGACGAAGACCGTCAAACTGTTGGATCTGAGGCTTTTGGCTCTGACACAAACTTTGTCACCTCTTCGACGACGGACCCCTAGTCCTTCCATAGAGGTCAAGTTTCCCGCTGTGAGGTCTTGCTTTCTGCAAGTAACACCAAAGAAGTTGTTGAAACCTCCCTCTGCGTGATCTTCCCAGAGCCTTTCTGAAGCAGAGGTGGACAGAATGATAAGGAGATTCCTCAGGATGCAAATACAGATGGGAATTTTGTCTGCTTCGTTCCCCCACTGGATCCATGAGCCACCTTACCTTTGTGCCTTTGATTTCTCCTTCTCTGATCCAACCTCCTATTTCAGAGTCCTTGGATCCGGAGGTATCCAGAGCCAACATGTCTGACCCGATGGACCTTCCTTGGCTCCGACAGCGTCTCTGATCTGATCGGCTCTGACCTTCTTACAGCAAGATGGCTGTCTGAGCCGAGGCGTCAGGTCTAATGGAATGTCCGCAACTCTTAAGATTTCAGAGGCATCACTTTCCCTCAGAGCCTTGACTTGTGACAACTCAGCCCCAATGCACCCCTTTGGTGCAGGGGATCCGTGAGGGTTTGGAGTTGTCTGCTCCTAGAACCTCTGTTCATTAGAGATTGCTTTTGGCTTGTCCGGGTCCTTCTGCATTCAAAGTGGTGGAGAGGATTTTCTCCCAGCCGAGAACTACATCTACTCTACTTCCTTCAGATCCCACTCCTACTGTAACTTCTGAGCCTGATCCTGCTTATCCTCCACCTCAGAGACCGCCAGACTCTAAGACCTGCAGAGTAGCTCCCTCTGCAGAGTTCCCCATCTCTTCCAATGCCTCCCCAGATCATCCCACTGAGGAGGTACCTCGAAAGAGTCTGTGCAAGAGGAGGCACTTGGATTCCCCTCAGGAGTCACTGACAGAAGACACAGACTTCGATGAAGGGGAAGGGTCCCCAAGATCTCCACTGGATGATGTCTCCTTTGGAGATATCCTTGAAGTCCTGCACCAGAAAAGTGGTTGGTCTACCCAAAGCCCTTCCTCAGAGGAGTCAGTGTTTTTGGAGTCCTTTGGTTCTGGCCCATCTACATCTTGTGTGTCCTCCCTGCGGATTACCTTATTGACCTTGTCTCCCACAGGGCATGGAAAGTGCCAGAAACTGTGGAGCCCATTCCGAAGAGAAGCTTATAAGATCCTTAGTGCCCCATCTGATAGGCAACACTGGACCAAGGGTTCCCCAGTGTATGCCATGGTTGTTGCTGCAGCCACTAAAAAGGAGCTGGCCAAACAGAGCTCCTTTGTCCATCCCCCTAACAGTGAGTCTAGGGCTTTGGACAGTTTTGGGAAGTGGTTATACGCTTCAGTAACTTTCGCACTATCGCTGAATTACTTTGTGCATTTCACCAAGCTGCAGAGGAACTTAATTAAGGAACTCAGTAGTTCTGCCCCAGGGTCCATGTCTGCAGAAAAACAGAAAACCTTTTCTTCCAAATTGGCCACTCTACAGCTTATCTCTAACCCATCCATGAGTCTAGTCTCACATGCACAGGATACCTCAAGGGCAGCCAGTTCAGGCATTGCTGTAAGGTGTCATGCCTGGATGCGGCTCTGTGACTTTGCGGAACCTTTTAAGGCATCCTTCATCAATGCTTCTTTTGATAGATCGTCATTGTTTGGCCCCACTGTCAAAGAGACGCTCTCCTGTAGTGAGAAGAATGGAAAGATCTCATCTGCTATTGGAATCTGTTTTTCTACTCCGCAAAGACCATTTTCCTGGAAACAGCTTTGTGGTAAGAAGTTGTGGTTCAAAAAGTCTCTAGGTCCTTTTCATGAGTCACAGGGAGATCACCCCCCCCCCCCGAGAGGCAGAAGGGAAATAACTATAATGGTAGATGCCACCCTCATGGCCGAGGGTGTCCGCAAAATCATGGATCAATGAGATTCCTCATCTTTTAAGTCCTTTCAGCATTCCTGAGAAGTTGCCTAACTGTCCCTCTTTGGAAGCAGTCGGGGGGGGTGCTTATCCTTGCACCCAGACGCCTGGTTAGCCATCGCAAATGATTGTTGGGTGCAAAGGATGGTATTGATAAGATATTCAATTTCATTTTTCCAGAATCCAAAACCAAGCAAACCTCTTCCCACTATTCCACCCAATCAGAGGGAGGAAGCAATGTTACAAATTGCAAAACCACTAGAAAAAAAGTAATCTAGGAGATCCCACCAGATCCAGAAGTTACACAAGGTTCTTTTTAGTGCCAAAGAAAACAGGGCACCTAAGGCCGATCATGGACCTAACCCTACTAAACAATCATTTGACAGTGTGAAGTTTCGGATGGTCACGGTTCAGTCCATTCTATTTCTGGTAGGAAAGGATGACTGGATGTGCTTCAGCGACTTTCAGGATGCAAACTATCACATCAGAATGAACCGGTGCTCCAGAAAGTTTCTCTGCTTCCAGCTGGGGGCCAGTCATTTTCAGTTCAGAATACTGTCCTTTGGTCACACCACAGCCCTCAGGGTGGTTACCAAATATATGGCAGTCGTAGCAGCTCAGTTGAGATTGCTTGGATTTGACGTGTTTCTTTATCTAGACGACTGGCTCCTGACTGCACCAACCAGGCATCTACTGTTACAAGTCAGGGACTATCTACTACAGTTATATCCCACCTTGGGCATCACACTCAACATATAGAAATCTCAGCCACAACCCGGGCATTTGATAGACTTTGTAGGAGCTCATCTAGACACAGCCAGTTGCCTAGCCTACCTGACTCCAGACTGGATTCACACTTTAAGATCACATGTCAGACAAATTCTAGCCATTCCAGTACCCCCAGCAAGCCTAGCCCTCAGGGCTTTAGGTTCAATGGCTGCCACAATAACCTTGATTCCAATAGCTTGCTTACACATGAGTACTCCAGTGGACTCTGTTGGTCCAATGTTCCTTACATTTCTGTCCACTGACTCATCCTATCAGGCTGTCTTGCATATGCAAAGACTCTCTTCTCTGGTAGCTCCACTCCGAAGAAGTCGAGCTAGGGTGATCCTTTCTTCTTCCACCCCACCCAACACCACATTGACCATGGATGCTTCCCAGCTGGGGTGGGGGGAGCATTACCTGGGCCACATGGTCGACGCAAGATCAATTTGCATATCAGTGTACTGGAGATGAGAGCGGTGCTTCTAGCATTGCAAGAATTTCAGAGCCTTCTACCTGTAGGAACTATTACAGTACAAATGGACAGTATGTCAGTAGTATGGTACATCAACAGGGAGGAACCAGATATTTCCCCTTATGTCAAGAAGCAATAAGGGTTTGATTGTGGACGACCTCTTCCAGCCAGTTCCTGATTGCAACTCACATTCTGGGGAAATTCAACAGTCTGGTGGACAGGCACAGCAGAGTTATTTTGATGCTTCATGAGTGGTCTCTAAATCAGTCAGTGGCAAACACGATCTTCCACAAGTGGGGTCATCCTTGCTGCAGTCGCTTTGCTTTGCCTCTCAGCAAAAGGTGGAGCAGGTTCTTTGCTCTGATCCCTCATCAGGGACAGTCACCCAGAGATGCTGTAGTCCATGTTTGGCCCTTCAGTCTTCTTTATGCCTACCCTCCCCTACCCCTCATACCAAATTTCTTCAGAAAGTTCAGAGGTTGAAGAGCAAAGTGATCCTCATTGCTCCCTTCTGGCCTCAACAGATTTGGTTCCCCTTCTTTTGGTCTCCCTTAGTACACCATCCATAGACACCGGAACCACATCCAGACCTTCTGTCCCACCCATCAGTGCAGGTTCACCCAGATTTCCCAGGATTGAAATTAACCGCATGGATTCTCCAATTCCAGTGATAATAGCTAGAGATGGCCTTGATATTAAAAACGACAAGCTACAGAGGGATACCCATGATTATTTAAACAACAAAGCATATACACACTTTAGAGATTATAAACGCTGTTTTAAATCACTTGATAACGGGTTAGCTACCAACAGAAATAATGGTCACAATGTGGCTTCTATGAGTAACGCTAATTTTGGAGGGTTTCCCAGAATACAAGACAATACAGACAATATAGATACTAACAGGGAGTCTTTTTTAGAAGAACTGGCCCTCCGGAGATCGGAGCGCCTACGGGAGCGTTACCAGGGGCAGTACCAAACACATCGCCAACAATACAACGGCAGGGGGAGACTCAGGCAACAAATGTATTGATTTTGAGTGAAAACTTGAGATTAGACATTATTAACACTTCTCTCACTAAAAATACTATAGAGGCTGGTCCAGTTACACCTGATACACATTTAGATCTTATGAACATGGTTTCAGATGTAGAAAATGTATTTGTTCAACGATCTACTAGGCTTGTATGTTCCAATTCAATGGACTTAACTACATACAAAGGGATGGATAATTATGTTTGTAACAACAATGGTTATACGAACTTTAATTGTGACATCACTTCAGAAGGTGGTTACAATATGTACAATTACACAGACAAACCACTTGGGCAAAACTATCTGTCTTTATTTAGTAAAGGTTTTAAATTTATTCCGAAATACAAACCTGATTTGGGAAAAATGTTGTTAAATTTAAAAATGTATACTAGAATTTTGAATTTAAAGATGTTTTTTAAGAGTAAAACTGACAACAGGCTAGAAACAGATACAAAATTCATCAGTTTACAGAGGTCAAGTACTTTTATTCCACCTAGTAATCCAATCATTCATTTATTTGAAATGTTTTGTGAAATGCAGCTTAGGAAAGCATGGAAAGAATGTAATATATCAAATGACAACTTAACGGTTGCTGAAAGATTTTGTTTAAAGCAACTGAGTACCTCAGATGAACTTAGAATAATGAAACCGGATAAGGGGGGAGGAGTTGTTATAATGAACAAAATGTATTATAACTATAGAATGGCCAGTATGCTGAATGATGAGAAAACTTACAACAGGGTATCGAGATATGACATGACAAAGGCTTATACCAAAGTTGATTGGCAACTGTATGACTTGCTATTGGAAAACGTTATTAACAAAAAAGAATATGAATGCCTTACAGTTGAACACCCTGTTACGCCATCAATATTTGGAATACCCAAAATACACAAAAGTGTATCTAACCCCCCTTTGAGGCCTATTATATCAGCAAAATTATCTAAATTGGAAGCGATAGCACATTATGTAGATGTTAGTTGTAAAGATACAGTGAACAACATCAAACACATTATTAGGGACTCTTGGCATCGCTTAGATTTAATAAAGGAGTATAATAAGGAAAATCTGAGTAACATACACATGGTTACCATAGATATAGTCAACTTGTTCTCTGTGATCCCTTTGGAGGAAGGACTAGAATTATTTGAAGAGAGTTTAAAGGTTTTTGGTAGTGTACACACGGTCAATCGTAAATTGCTGGTAGACATGATGGAAATGGTATTAAAAAACTATTTTTTCCAACATGATGGTGAATATTACCAGCAATGCTCAGGTGTAGCAATGGGAGCAAGATGTGCTCCCACATATGCCAACCTTGTACTGGCTATGTGGGAGAAACAACAAGTTTTCACATGTAGTTTTTGGTCAAATATTGACCTTTATTTAAGATTTTTGGATGACATTCTAATTTTCTGGAAAGGAAATAGGAATGATTTGGAAGCATTTATAGAATATTTAGAGAAAACTACAACATTTTTGAGATTTACCTATAATATGAATTTTGACTATTGTGAATATTTGGACATTAAATTATATAAAGTAATGGACACGATAGAATCTACAATTTACCGTAAAAAAACTTTTTCGAACTCGTACTTACATTTCAAAAGTTGTCACCCTCATTTCCAAAAGCAGAACTTAGTAAAAGGTCAAATGGTGAGGCTTTCAAGAATAATTAGTGACAACAAGGAATTTAGCATGGAAATGAACAAATTGTCAGACATGTTTTTGGATAGGGGTTACCCTAAAAAGCTTATAGAAGAAATTACAGCTGAAATCCACAA
Source organism: Protopterus annectens (assembly GCF_019279795.1). Taxonomy (NCBI): domain Eukaryota; kingdom Metazoa; phylum Chordata; order Ceratodontiformes; family Protopteridae; genus Protopterus; species Protopterus annectens. Next base: position 853,673,889 of record NC_056741.1, on the reverse strand, counting down.
AAAGAGAACAGACATTTTCAAACCAATATTGCTATATGGAATGCCAACGGTAAAACAACAAGAAGTGTATAACTCAAATAAAACATGTGCTTTTGTTGTACCATTTGTAGATAATGTTCGTCACATCACCAAAAATATCAGGGAGACTTTTGACAAGGTTTTCAACAACCAAACTGAGGTCTTGGATTATATAGGTAGAACTCCAACAATTGTGTATAGTAAAGGAAGGAATCTGAAGGATTATTTTGAAAGTGAAACATTATATAAAAATTCTAAGATGAAAAAATGTGGATTTTGCAAGTGTTGCAGATTTATCAACGATGGCCCTTATGTTACAGTCAAAGGTATTAACAGAACTCTTAGATGTCCAGGACACGTAAACTGTAACACCAAATACGTTGTGTATTTAGCTTCCTGTTTATCATGTGATGCATTTTACATAGGTAAAACTAAGAGAAGGTTAAGGGAGAGAATTACAGAGCACAATAGGGATATTAAAAACAAAAAAACAACTAATTCTCTGTACACACATAGCAAAACATGTAAGGATTTTAAAAGATTCCTGTTTTTTGTGGTTGACCGTATACCTGACAGCAACATCAATGAAGGTGATGTGAATACACTCGTAGAAGCTAAGGAGTGTATATGGCAGTTGAGGTTAAATTCAAGTGTAAAACCAGGAATAAATGACCATATATCGATTATGAGTTATTTGAAAATGAAATCTTGCATAATATAACTTGCTGACATTTTATGATATGTGAACATTTTTAAGTTTGGTACATAGGGAACAGATATGATGGTTTGAGGTTAAATTTTATGCTTTAACATTTACTAACAAACACATTTAATGGTAGTTATTTAAAATGTATTTAAAAATGTATTTGCAAATTATTTAACAACTAGATATTTATTATGACATGTAAACATATGTGTAGTTATTTTTAAATATGAATTTACATATTATTTAATAACTAGATATTTATTAAGGCATATTTATTTATTATGGTATATTAACCTACATTAACTTATGGTATTAAAAAGGAAACAAGTGGTGGAAAGTAATAACAGGTGATTTAATATGAATATGTAAGATATGCAGTATGTATTTATATATTGGAATTTTGTAAATACAAACAGTATATAAGGTTAATGCTTGTCACAACAAAGGAAGAGTAAACATTTATTTTATACGAACATTTAACATTTAATTGATTAATGGTCAAATTGACAGAGTAACATGATGTGCTAATGGATTTGTATATATAAAGGGTAGTTGCAGTTTTTAAGATACAACTCTGATGAAACCCACTATGCTGATGGGTGAAAGCGCTCAGTTATTTTGTACATGAAAATAAATGCAGATTTCGTTTTTATTACATTCGTTCACTGTGTTTTCGCTTCACTTAGCTGGCATTTTACTTTTGTTTTACTAGTGTTATAATAGCTAGAGATACCTTTCTTCTCTGGTTCAAAATATTTTAGTATCCTTTCATAAAGTCTCTAGTAGGAAGATTTATAAAAGTAAATGGAAGAGATTTTCGTTTTGGGCTCAGCAGAATCATTTGGATCATTTTACAGCTCCTATTCCTGAAGTTTTGAATTTTCTTGCTTCAATTTCCCAAAGTGGGGCAAGTTTTCCTACTGTTAAGGTGCAACTGGCAGCCATCTCAAACTTCCGCACTGGGGACAATTATCTTCTCTGGCATCATGTAAACTGTGTAAGAACATTTCTCAGGGGTACCTTTTTACTTAACCACCTACAATGGATCTCACTCTTCATTGTGACCTAATCATGATGTTACCAGCTCTTGTCCTACCTCCTTTCGATCCTTCAGCCGAGGTCTGCTTGAAATTTCTGTCCTGGATAACTGGCTTTTTAGTGGCCATCACATCTGCTAAAAGGGTATTTTAGTTGTAGCTTTATCTGTCAAACCTCCTTACTTGAATTTTCATAAAGACAGAGTGACCTTGTGTACTAATCCTTCCTTTTAGCCTAAAGTTGCCTCTGAAAACAACATCAGTAAGGTTATTAACCTGCCAGTTTTCTTCCCCAATTTTCAGAACAAAGGTGAATGCACCCTTCACTTGCCAGACATTCATAGACAGCTGCACTTTTATTGAGGCAGAACAAAATCTTTCAGAAACACTGATCAGTTTTTATCTCCTTCTCCAGTGTTAGAAAGGGGAAGAACAGTATCCAAACTCACTTTGTCTAAATGGATCACAGTCTGCATTTCTCATGTGTATTTTGCTAAAAGTATAGTCTCTCTGGTCACGTTAAAGCTCAGATTTGTCTACATCTGAAGCCTTGTCCAACAGAGGACATTTGTGCAGCTGCTACTTGGTCGAACTCCCATATCTTTGTTGCAGATTACAAGTTAGCTATTGTACCTTAGAGGTAGGAATGCCTTTGGCTCTGCAGTGCTTCAGAATATCCTTCCATGAGAGCCACATGAGGTCGCTGTAGCTGGGGACTATGTCCCACAGGTTCAGGAACAAATGAAAATGACAACATCAGATAAAAAGTTATGTACTTACCATAGTGTTCTGTCCGTGTTGCCCATTTTCATTTTTCCTCAGCCTTCCCCCTCCATCCTCCTGTCCCTTCTGGAAAGATTTGCAGAGGTGTTCTAGGAACCACTGTTCCTTTGACCTCATTGTTCTGTGTGCTATCTATCTTATAATAGTTTTCTTTCCATAATTGTATGTATCTACTTATACAGCTACATCAAACTTGATCTGAGGTAATTGGGAGGATAGGGGCATTATGGGTAAAGGAGGAGCTCGAAGGTTGGATCTTAAGCGATAAAAAAAGGTGGCTGAGTTGGAACTGAGCCCACAGGTTGAGGAAGAATGAAAATGATCAACACAGATGGAACGTTATGGCAAGTACATAACTTCTTTGTATTCACAAATCTGAGAAACTTTTTGTTTCTTTTCATTCAAGGTCTTTGGGTTTAACTGTTTCTAAGTAGACCATCTCCTCCTAGATTTCTAAAGCCATTTCTTTGTCATATTCTTTTCATGATAAATGTCTTTCCTCTTCCTTAAAGGCTCAACCTACCAGAACTGTTGCATCTTATGGTGCTTTTTTCAAAGGGCTGGATACCAATTCCATCACTGAGACTGCTACTTGGTGGTCTGTCCATGCCTTCACTAAGCATTATAAAGTTGGATGCTATTTTTAGGGCTAGAGCTGGCTTTGTCAGGGCTGTCCTGCAAAGGTTTCTTGAGGGCTCTTCAATGCAGTCCTCCTCCCCCCTGGTTTCATCTTGAGCTTTTGTACTCTCTCTCACGTAATGAATACTGCAACAGTAATATGGAAAGACATAGTACAGTTGTTTAAAGTCTTACAATAACAGTAGATGTTGTCTTTGCTGTTGCAGTGTTTGCTCCCTTCCTCCTGCCCCCTGTGCTTTAACTTGGTCTCCTGGCCGGGGGTTCATAGGTAGGTACTAGGCTATCTGCCCAAGGGCATTTTTAAGCCTAGCCAGAGTGTGTCGGCGTTCGCCGCCCCATTGATTAATTAACTGAGCCTCTGTCAAGCAGAGCCAATGAAGTGATTCCCAGGGGTGTATTTTCTGTTACGCATCCACTCGTCAAGGCTTCTCTTGAAGAGCGTTAGTGAGGGGCTCTGCGTAATGTAGTTAGGAATTTTGTTCCAAAGCATGGGGAGTGTCTGTGACAGGAATCTATTCCTCCTGCATGTTCTATTTATTGTTTTGGCGAGGTATAGCTCACTAGAGCGCATGGTTCGCAGTGACTTGGACATGCTCCACCTAAAGAAATCCATCAATTCTGAGTTGGACATGGCTTTGTAAGTCAGGCAGAGATCACGCCTAAATAAACGATATGCCACTGAGTACAGCTGCAGTTTTTACAGTCGGGCTGCATAGGACATATGTTTGAGGCCAGTAATCCTCTTGGTGAGGTGCTTTTGCAGTCGTTCCAGCTGTTGGAAGTGTCTTGTGAGGTACATCCCAAATGGAGCATTGTACTGTATGATGGGTCTGATGAGTGACGAGTAGAGGGGGCACTATAACCTCTTTATTTCTAGATGCGAACCCCTTAGTAATTAGATGGGCCACATAGAAGGATTTCCTAACTACTTTGGCAATGTGATTGTCAAAGGAGAGATTACTATCTACCTGGGTCCCCAGATCTCTTATTACCTTTTCTGTATTAAGGGGGCTGCCGCCTGTGTGGTAATTTGTGGGTGTTTTGTTTTTCCCCAAACAAGATGACAATGCATTTTTTGGCATTTAGCTTGAGACCATGACTTTGACACCAGGTGTCTGTCTCAGTAAGGCCTTTTTGAAGGATGTCCGTGTCAGCCGGAGAGCCAGTTATGGCTCCCAGTTTGCAGTCATCAGTGAACTTGGTTAGCCATAGTCCTCCTGTGTTTGCCTGTACTTCTGAGAAATATATACCAAACAGTAGGGGTCCCAGAACCGAGCCTTGCGGTACACCACTTGTGACTGGTTTAGAGTTGGACCTGGCGCCCGCTATTCTTACCGTGCGAGTTCTGTCTGTAAGCCAGTTGGAAACCTATCTTGTGACGTAGGGGTTTATGTTCAGGCTGGTGAGTTTTTCTATAGTAGCCGAGTGAGGAATGGTGTTGAATGCCTTGGCGAGATCAAGGTAGGCTGTGTGAACCATTTTTCCCTCGTCTATGGCCTTGGTGACTGTCTCGAAGAAGTCAACCAGGTTTAGTAGGCATGATCTGCCCTTAACAAAGCCGAACTGGGTCGGGTCAAGTGTTTGGATGTTCCCAATGTCTTTGTTAATGAGTTCCATGACAATGCGCTCCATAGCCTTGCAGACCAGGCTAGTCAGGCTTATGGGGCAATAGTTACCAGGGTCAGTTGTGCAGCCTGAGACACCATCTGGCCCCATTGATGCTGTTTTTGGATTTTGAAAGGGCTGTTTTCACCTGTGCTTCTGTAATTTCCAGGACACTACACTTTTCCGGTATTGTTGTGGGCCCTTTTGAAGGTGAGAGGGAGGTGAAGTTTGCACTGAATCTGTCTGCCAGGATGTTGGCAATATCAGTAGGTTCAGTATATTTTGTGCTATTTTGCACTAGCTTAGAGCATATCTGTGAGTTGCCACTTAGATTTTTGATATAGCTAAAGAAGGCTTTGTGGTTATCTTTCGAATTCTTGGCTATTTTTCTTTCGAAGTTAGCCTTGGATGATTTTATGAGGGACCTTAGTTTCTTACTGATACTGATCAGGGATGTCTTTCCTTCATGGAATTTGCTTTTTTTCTGAACTAGTTTCCTCCTTCTGTTGTATAACCTGGTTATGTCATGGGTCCACCAGACTGGTCTCCTTCTCTTAGGGGAGTGAGTCTTGATCTTGCTAGGGATGGCACGATCCATGCATCCTTGTAGGTGCTCATAGAGTGCAATTGTAAAGGATTCTGCATCTTGGGCAGTGTTACCCTTTAGCGTGGGGGCTGTGAAACTTACCACCTCTGCCTTAAGTAAGGTGAAGTTTGCTTTAGAAAAGTTTTTCACTGTGGTTTTCTTTGTTAGAGTTGTGGTGTGGTGTGGACATCCAGGGTGATTAGTTTATGGTCTGATCTAACCAGTGACGGGTTGACCTCCGGTACTGAACACCTGTCGCCCATGTTGGTGATGACCAGGTCCAATATGTTGTGTCCTCTGGTAGGGGAGTTTACCAGCTGATCCAGGGCATTTGAGTTGATAAATTCCAGGAAGCACTGAACCTGGGAGTAGTTTTTCCATTAATGGTAGGGTAATTGAAATTGCCCAATATCAGGGTGTTCGGTAGGACCTTCATGTTTTCCAGTGTCTCCAGAAAGGCGGAGTGGTTGTCCTGGGTCATGGAGTGTGATCTGTAGCAGGCCACAATTTGCATTGCAGATTTGCCTGATGTTAGTTGCACATGGATGATCTCAGAGGTATCATGCTGTGCCGCTAACCTGGAGGTGTGAGTATCCTTGATGAATATGAATACGCCCCCTCCTTTTGTGTTTCGGTCCGTGTTCTGTGGCCGAAATGTGTGGTATGAGTTGTAGCCCAGTAGTGCTGGAGTGCTCTCTGGAGCCTTGAACCAGGTTTCGGTTACTGCACAGATGTCGACGTTCTCCATACCTAGGAGTGCTTCGGGCGCATGCATTTTGAGATTTAAACTCCTGGCGTTGAGTAGCATAACCCTCATTTTTTTTACTTGTGCTGTTTACGGTGGTGGGTTTGAATTTTGAGCCTTGCCTAAAAAAGGCACTATGGGGGCAGCAAGAGCCTTGGCCAGTATTTGAAAGCCAAGGGGTGACGGGTGCAAGCCGTCTCTTGCGAAGCAACGCGGCTTGTCGAGCATGTCATCCCAGGTTGACAGACACTGGATCCCCTTTGAATGATACCAGAAGCTTAGCCAATTGTTGAAATTGATAATTTTTTCTTTATACTGAGGTATCATTCTTGATGAGGGCAGGATGCTAGTCAGGGTCATACCCACCTGGGCTACATGATCAGAGAGCTCTTCCATGTTTCTTTTCATGTAGTCCACGGAGGTATGTCTCAGGTCTTTCACACCAACATGAACAATGACAGAGTCATATTTGTACTTGTTCTGGAGTGACCTGAGTACTTGTCTTATGTGGCGGATTCTGGCTTCCAATAGGCAGCTAACAGTAACCTTCTCCTTGTCCATCCTAGTGAGTGGGGCGTTAGTGTGCCTGACTGTTGAGTCGCCTATTACTAGTGCGTTAGGTATGTTCTTTCGCCTTAAGGGCTGTGATTGTGTGGCGCATTGATTTTGTGTTTTATGTGTTGTCTGGTTTGTGACAGGAGGTGCAGGTTTTGTGGGTGTCTGCTTTGGAGCTCCCTGATGCTTTTGCAGGTTTTTATTTAGAGCCTCCAAGTATGATTTAGTGTATTTATGTGTATTTTTTGCCAGTGCTGGTTTAGAAGGTCTATATGAGGTTGGAGGTGTGGTGCAAGTGTTAACCTTCTTCTCATACCTTTCTGTTCCAGTCTTGGGTGGAGAGACCTTAGCCTCCAGTTTGGCTGTATAATTGCATCTCTCACATATGTTAGTATTTTGTGGTAGGAGGAGAGGGCTGTCTGTGTACATGAGGCAGTTGTAACATTGCCTCAGGATACCCAGATTCACCAGCTGGACTGGAGAGTACACCTGAAGTTGCCCTTTGGTCATGCCTGAATAGTAGGGTGAGCTGCTTAGTCGCTTGGTTGGTGAGGGGTGGATAAAGAGCCTTTCCCTGCTAGGCAGTCAAGTGTTTGGGTATATTAGTGCTTGCTATTAGGTCTGAGCTAGTGCTGGACTGTAGGATGCTTTTTGAGTGCTTAGGTTGAGAGTTAGACTAGTTTCAAGTTTAAAAACTGAAGAGGAGATTTAGTGGAGCCAGGAATAATTTAACCCTAGCTAACCAGTGCTGCCCGGTGCACAAACTGTGTTTCTTCTGTCTTTTCTCTTTCTGGATGGGCATATTCCTCCTGGTCCCTAGGGACATTCTGTTCCTCCTGGGGTTTTTCAGTTCTGAAGTGTACTCAACTGTGCATCACCTTTATGCCCTATGCCTTGCGCAGGAAGCATATATGTGGTGTATGGCACCTGCAAATACTAAAGGCGTTGGTATACTGGCCAGATTTTGGGCTATCCTTGGCAGGAGATCCCTTACATAACGAATACTGCAACAATGAAGTGAAGGATATCTATTGTTAACGGTCAGATTTTGCACAACTGTACTTTCCCAGTGCCTGTTTTTTCTCCTTCACACCTCTTAACGGTTTCTATCAACTTAAGGAAACATTTTTTTAAATTCTGCATGGGGTATAAAAGTACCTATGAAAACACTTCCAAGCAAAGGTCTTAACCTTTTGGACTTGGTTGCATACTTGAGAGCCATACATATGTCTTCTCATTGTTTTCTTGTAAATTGCTTATCCAGTCTCTCTTCCCAGTCTTTTCTAACCTGTGTTCGAGTCTCACAGTTGTCATACAGTATTTAATATGCCGTACTAATTATCCCTTTTTTAACGGCTGCTTTTGTTTTAGATTCAACTAAAAACTCTACCAGAGCAGGTATTTCACTTAAAATTCCTCAATTCTTTTCTCTTTTCCTGTCCTCTGAGATCAAGCCGTAGTATGGAAGGCAGTCTCTAGCCTGCAGTCTAAATGTCTTCTTGGCCTCCTCCCACTCTATTACTTTTCCTGATGTATTATTTGCTTCCAGTATCTTGGTTACTTTGCTAGGTTTCTCCAGTAAATTCCTGCCCCCTCTTGCCTATTCTCAATACTCCTATACACAGTCATCTATATTGACAAAATCTCCTTTCTCCATTCTCATATTGGCTTAGTTCTAAGATTATTTTCTGCTACATTATGAATATAATGTTCTGTGTGGTTATTATTCTCCTTAAGGATCTTGATCCATAATCCCAGTGCTTCTCTGGATTTAAAAGGAGTGCAAAGCTTACTGGAAAAATTGTACAGCAGTGATTATGGGCTTTGTTGGCCCGAAGCTGAAAATTATAAGGGGTCTGTTTTGATCTGATAATAGCACAGGATTTCAAATTAAATGGGGAGTAGAATATTTCAGGCATGTGGGTTTGAAGTTGCAGCTTCTTTTGCCTCCTTTTTAGTCTGGCTGTACAGCAGTGCCAAAACTTTATACCTGACCATTTTTAACTAGGCCCACCAACTAGGGAAACATCATCATATATTTTGTCCTTGCTCAGCAAACTGGAAGATGATGTATTAAACATATTATTCTGTATATAGTATTTAATATTATTTGTAAGGTTGAATAACTTTCAGTCAGTCACCCGTAAGAGCTGAATGCATTCTTTGGCTAGGCTACATAGGCTTTATATGTTCAAATAATACTAATAGTCTTCTCCCGTCTCAAAGTTTACTGATTGGTACCCTTCCTCCTTGTGTACCATTTACTGCATGTTTTACTATTAAAATCTGTGTGCTAGCACAGTATAGTTAGAAAAGCTGCACTAACCCATCTGTAAATAACTTCCCAAAAGTATTTTTTCTCTTTCAAATTCAGACAGTCAAGTTAGCACAGGAAAAAGATGGTGAAGGAAAACCATGATCGTTGACAGTATAACTTTCTTTCCAAACATCTGCTTAACTCTGTATCACCTTACAAATAATTCAGTGCCAGGCCTGCTGCTGAAAAGCCACACCTTGTTCTGCTCCATTGTTTCATAGTGGGCATATGAAATCATTTATTGTAGAATATATCAACATGTTTTAGTCTTGTAATGTAACTTACTACTAAGCTTTGGTGACTTTATTAAAATTCACACCAGCAATTATTGATAAGTTGATTCACACCTATTGTTCCTTTTTGTATGCTTCCATTTAATACCCACAGCATTGTGTGGCATTGCAGCATCTTTTGGGGTTCGTTAATCACTGAATAATGAGCATCATGTGGAGTAGTGAAGTGTAAGAAACAAAATGGTACCAAGATTGTTAATGTAGGGCATACTGTAGTGGAGATAGTTATTCATATTTGCATTCATGTTTTGATAGCTAAACAGGTTTCATGTTATTGAAGGGAATACTATGAAATATCTGGGAAACCGAAGAATACACAACTGCTGGCGGTATTTAATGTACTGTACTGGAGATGCTGCTAGTTTGCTCGTAACTATAAAAATATGCAAAATTTATATATACACGTGTGTGTATATTATATTATTTATTTATATATATATATATATATATATATATATATATATATATATATATATAAATATTTTTTTTTTAATATGGTAGACTTGCAAAACACGTGTCATTTACAAATTATTGCATGACATCAGATGAAACTTTAGACAATATAAAACTGTCACCAGTTCTTACTTTAAGTTGTAGAGCTTTGAGAGATAGTATTTATATAATTAATCATGTGTACACACACACACACACACATATATATATATATATATATATATATATATATATCACTTTTTCATTTAATCATGCCGTTGAAATGAAATATCAAAAATAACGTTTTTATACCAACATTTCAAAACATGTTGAAGCCGATTTTCAGTATGCAATGTTTTGGAAAAAATGACTGTTGAACTGCATTTGCTGTCTGGATATCAGTATTATGCATTTGCTTATTTTACTTTCGATTTAACAAAAGTTTGAAACCATACATTCAATGTTACGGTACTCGTAGTGCATTTCTGGATTTTTATATATATATATATATATATATTTATATATATATATATATATATATATATATATATATATATGCTTTACTATGTGTGTGTATACACATACATATAGCTCTAGATATGGACATGTAGATATAGATAGACAAACACATGCATACTCGTTTATATTTAAACTCAGGAATATATTGCCTTTGTATGAAGCTCAAGTCTGGCTAACAATAGTGTTACTGACACTATAAGCTTATGGTGCACTTTTTCTGTGATATAAAACGTAGTTTGGAAAAATACTGAGAAAAATATAATTCTGAATTTGTGTATTGTAATATTTTGTAGTATTGATGTTTGTAAAGAAGACTTTATTTGCACTTTTTTTAATAACATTTACTGTTAACACATTTATGTTTGTTTTTTTTTTTACTTTAACAAGATGTTTGTTTGGCTTTTTTTTTTTTTTTTTGAAAAAGTAGATGTTTTTAGGATGCTTGGATGTATGACATTCCACAAGGTTCAAATTTGTTAATGTAGTACGTTCCCAGTCATGACCATCCTCAGAGTGACATCACTCAGTGAGCGAACTCAGAGCCTGTAATACTCAAACCATGCATACGTAATCACCTCACATATACACTTTATTTTCAGATAACCTTTGCTATTAATGCTAGCCCATTTTTGCTCTTTCTCTTGTACCCAGGATGTTCACCAAGTGCATGACTCCAGTGTTTGCACACTTATTTATTTTATTTAATTTACTTTATTTTACATTTGTTGACCGGGATAGTCCGAATGGATATATGTCCATTTTCAGCAAAGGCCTGGGGAGAAAAGCTCCAAGGTCAGCAATTTAGATTATAAAATACAGTAATTGCAATAGTTTACATATCTAAGCAAGCAGTTAAGTTTAAGATACAATATTTACAGAGGTTACATTCATAGGCAAATTGTAGAAAGTTCCATGGTTAAAGGGAATCCTGAGAGTAGGTCAACGTTAAGTATACACGTCAGCTAGAAATACTGTTATTACCTCATACAGTAAGTTACAGATGCAATATATACAGTGGTTACATACCTAAACATTTAGAGTTGAACAAAATAAAGGTAAGCTAAAAATTTGCGTTTTTTGTCTCATTGTCAAGGAGAGTTAGTCAGGTTTGCTACATTGACATAGCCAGTTTAGTGTCATATGTTGATGTCCTTCAAGAATGCAACTGCAGTCATAACATGTGGGTTGTCCTGCCTCAGGCAGCCCTCGGTCGGCCGGATTCCAGAGTCTGGGTCCGACGTCGGCTGATGTCGCATTTCTCTCCCGACGTCAGAGCGGCTGGAGTATATAAGCATCAGCCGACGCCATTTTCTTCAGTCTTTCTTGCCGCGCGGTGCCCGAAGCAGAAGCAGTTCGCAAGTGCCGGTCGGTCAGCTCCTGTATTCTACGATACCGAAGTCATCAAAAAAGCTAAGTACCCCGTTGGGGACCTTTTCTTGCCTCAGCCGATGTCAGAAATTACTGAAAAAGTTAACAATTGTCTTTTTTGCGGTAAACAAATACCTCATAAGGATTTCCACTCTTACTGCCTCCCTTGCCTGGGCCCAGACCACGACGTCTCGGCCTGTGCTCGCTTCAACAAGCGCACTCTCAGGCGCCGGGCGGAGTTCGCTGAAGACTTTTTCGGCGATAAATTTGCTTACACCATGCTGTCGGATCTTCCGACATCGCAAACTCCCAAAAAGCGAAAAGACCGGGACCGACATCCTCGGCCCGCGTCTACCACCGACTCCACGCCAAAACCTAGCGCGAGTGCTCCGGTTCCCTCTGAGACGGTCTCTCCACCGCTCCGAACCGAAGACACCGCATTACCGACGACTCCGATTCCAGACATTACTCCGACGCCAGTTATAGATTTTCCTCTGGATACCGAAACCGAGGAAATGCCCGAGACCATTGCTGTAGACAAGGTCACTCCTGCACGTGGAGCTGCCAGGCCTCCTATGGCCATGTCTATTAAGGCCTACACTAGGGCTAAGGCAGCCAGCAAAACAAAGCATATTACTTCTAAGTCCTTACCTCAGCCGACTCCGGAGACACAAATTATGTCCATGGCTGCTGATTTAATTTCCATGATTAGAGGTTCACAGACCCATCCTGAGAGAGCATCCCAGCCTCCTCCTGATAAAAGGCCCCGGGTTGAACCCTCTGACCCTACTTCTTCAGATGAAGACTCTGAGGGCTCTGTCCACTCTGATAGCCAGGAAGAGCTCTTCCAGACCTATGAGGACTCGGATGCAGAAGATTCCATACCTTGGCCTCCCTCCTGAGGATATTTCTTTTGGGGAAGTTCTGCACACCATGAGGGAACATTTCAAGTGGCAGGGCCAGGAATATTCTGATTCCAGGAAACGCCTTAGGACTTTCCTTAAGAAGCCTCAGCACAGGCCCTTAGCTATTCCTCCTGTACTTGATGTTCTGGATGATTTGTATTCTGATTCTAGTGCTACCCCTGATTCTCTCCCTCCTGCCCCAGCCAAGCCAGACAGGTATTACAGGGTCCCAGAAACTCATTCCCATTTATTCAGGGCCCATACTGTTGATTTGGAAACTATTTCACAGGGGCCTAAAGGAGTTTCAGCCTCCACCTCAAAAAATCCTTTGCCCTCCAACAGGGAAGCAAGGTCATTAGAGATGGGGTAAAAAGGTTTACACATCCACTACCTTATCTATGAGAGCTTTAAATTGCCTTTTTCATATGTTCCAATATCAGGATTATCTCTTGGAAGATTTACAAAAAACATTAGCTTCTCCTGATCCTTTAGACAGGAAGACTTTGCAGGAAGCTGTACATAACACTCAGCAAGTAAGCAATCACTTCCTGCAGTGTGGATATGATGCACTGGAAGCTTCATGTAGGGCAGCTATGACAGGGGCAGTGATGCGTAGACATGCTTGGTTAAAAGATCAACCTCTACCAGATCATGTAAAAGCAAAACTTCTGGATGCACCTTTGGAAAAGAACAAGCTTTTTGGTGCAAATGCTAAGGATGTGTTAAAGACCATCGAAGAAAAAGCAAAATCAGTTCAAACTGTAAAGGATTTCCTCCAGGTTCAACCCCCCCAGATTCAGTAGGAATTGGCGTTCAAAAAACTGGTCCTTTCCTAATCCAGAAAAGTTTCAAAGGGGTAAGAACAGACGTGGCCGAGGAAGAGGCCAATACAGAGGCCCTTACAGGGGACTTCAATGGCAGCCAGGAAACCAAAGAGGTGACGCAGGGGATGTTCTTCATCTCACATTGCTGCAGTCCTTACTTATGGGTAGTCCGCTGTCCTCGGTCGGCCCGAATACCAAAGTATTAGGCTGACGTCGGTCATGGGCGCTTAGATCTGACATCAGAGCGTCAGGGTATAAAAGCGCATGACCGACGTCATATCCTCAGTCTTTTTTGCCACATGGTCCGATGCAGAAGCAGCGTTGCAAGTGCCGTTTGGCGTTCTGAAATTTTTCGTTTTCGGAGTTTCAGACCGATACCAAGTTGGGCTAAGTACCCCGTTGGGGAATATTTTTGTTTTTTCTTGCCTCAGTTATTTACCGGATGTCAGAAAAAGTGAATAATTGTATTTCTTGTGGGAAACAGATACCGCATAGGGATTACCACTCGCTTTGTATTCCTTGTTTGGGACCGGAGCACGACGTAGTCGGGTGTCGGTTTTGTGCTAGGTTTAATAAGCGCACTATAAAACGGAGGTTAGATTGCGCTAGGTTAGTCTTTGGCAAGCGGTGTAATTATAATATGCCGTCGGATCCTCCGACGCCCGCTTCCACGAAGAAGCGCAAAGACAAATCTTTGAAGCCTAGGCAGGATGATTCGTCCGTTTCGAACGCCGGTCCTTTAGAAGCTACAGCGGAACAGGTGGATCCGGCTGAAGTTTCTGTTGAGTCCCAGGGGGAAACTTTGATTTTACAGGATGTGGCCTCACAGGAGTCAGGTCAGGCTGAAGGGGCCTCTCAGGTTACTGTTCTCCCTTCTGTGCCTAAGGTGGTTAGGCCTTCTGCTACTATTTCTAAGGCTCCTTCTAAGGGCAGGTCTGATGTTCTTCATTCCACATTGCTGCAGTCCTAACACTTGGGTAGTCCGCTGTCCCAGTCGGCCCGAATACCAAAGTATATGGCTGACGTCGGTCAAGGCGCATTAGTCTGACGTCAGGACGTCAGGGTACAAATGCGCATGACCGACGTCATATCCTCAGTCTTTTTTGCCGCATGGTCCGATGCAGAAGCAGTTTTGCGAGTGCAGGTTGGCGTTCTGAAATTTTCTGAAGTCGGAGTTTCAGACCGAATCAAAGTTGGCTAAGTACCCGTTGGGAATATTTTGGTTTTTTCTTGCCTCAGTATTTAACCGGATGTCAGAAAAAGTGAATAACTGTATTTCTTGTGGGAAACAGATACCTCATAGGGATTACCATACCTTGTGTATACCTTGTTTAGGGCCTGAGCACGACGTTGTTGGATGTCGCTCTTGTGCTAGATTTAACCAACGCACTATAAAGAGAAGGTTAGACTGTGCCAGGTTAGTTTTTGGGAAGCGTTGTAATTATAAAATGCCGTCGGATGCTCCGACGCCCGCTTCGTCCAAAAAGCGCAAGGACAAAGCAGCTAAGCCTAGGTTGGACGAACCATCAGTCCCGGACGTCGGTTCTTTAGAAGGCTCAGTGGAGCCGGAGGTTCTGCCAGAAGTTTCTTTGGAGTCTCAGGGAGAGACTTTACTGTTACAGGATGTGTCCTCTCAGGAGGTAGGCCAGGTTGAAGGGGCTTCTCAGGTGGCTGTTCTCCCCTCTCTTCCTAAGGTGGTTAGGCCCTCCCCTTCTGTTTCCAAGGCTTCTTTGAGAGGCAGGCCAGGTTTAACTTCAGTGGGGGTCTCTCCTAGTTCTTCAGGATCTTTGCCTAAGAAACATATGCTTAAAATGGCAGAAGATTTGATTACTATGATTAGAGGTTCTATGCCCCCTCCTGATAAGAGGCCTAGGGTGGAACCTGAGCTTGAGAGTTTTGAGCAGTGTTCGAGGCTTCTGAGTCTTCGGCTGAAGACTTGCAGGAGTATCCTCCTTATTCTGATTCTGATGTGGATGATTCTACTCCTTGGCTTCTCCTCCTGAGGATTTTTCTTTTCAGAGACTCTTCATTCCATGAGGGAGCATTTTAAATGGGAAGGTCAAGATTTCTCTGATTCCAGGAAGAGGCTTAGGGATTTTTGTTTTACCCCAGCATAGGCCTTTAGCTATACCTCCTGTTCTGGATGTGGTGGAAGATGTTTTGCAGAGGCTTCCCTGAACCCTGATTCTTTGCCTCCTGCCCCAGTTAAACCCGATAGGTATTATAGGGTGCCTGAAGCTCATAAGTATCTTTTTAAGAGTCCTAGGGCAGACCCGGAAACTGTTTCTCAGGGGCCTAAAGGTGTTAAGGCTTCTGTTGTTAAAAATCCTGTTCCTCCTGATAAAGAGGCAAGGGCTTTGGATAGATGGGGAAAGAAAGTGTATACTTCTTCCACTTTAGCCATGAGGGCGTTGAATTGCCAGTTTCACATGTTAAAATATCAAAATTATCTCCTTTCACAATTGAAGTCTAAGGTGGATGCTCTGGCGGAAGGTATTGAGTGTAAAGAGTTGCATGATTTGGTTCATGTGTCTGAACAGGTGGGTAAGCATTCCTTGCAATGTGGTTTTGATGCTGTGCAGGCCTCTTCGAGGGTGGCTGCCACTGGTTCTGTTCTTCGTAGGCACGCCTGGCTGAGGGATCAGAATTTAGCTGAGCATGTTAAGACAAGGATTTTGGATGCTCCGTTACAGTCTGACGTGTTGTTTGGTTCGCCTGTGGAAGCAGTTTTAAAGAAAATGGAGGACAAGGCTAAGTCTATGCAGACTGTTAAAGATTTTTTGCAGGTTCAGCCTCCGAAGTTTAGTAGAAATTGGCCTACTAAGGGATGGACATATCCTGCTTATGATTCCCAGTCTAGGGGTAGGTCTAGACGTGGTAGGGGCAGAGCTCAAGGTTCTTTTAGGCCTAGAACAGGAGTTCACCTGCTCAGTCTTCTGGTGAGGGCAGGGGTCAGTCCTTTCAGAACAGACCCAATGACCTGCCTTTTCAGCTGCCAGTACCTTCTCGTCTGGCAGCACCTTTGGGAGGAAGGCTGGCTCTTTTCAAAGAAAATTGGAATTTAATTACCCAAGACAGATGGGTATTGGATATCATTCACCACGGTTACAGGTTTTATTTCCATACCTTGCCTCCTTTCAAAGGCATGCCAGACATTCCTCCTCTACAAAGAAAAGAGGCTCACAAGCAAATTTCTCTGTTACTCCAAATAGGGGCCATTCAGCCGGTTCTGGTGCCAGAAAGGGGCCTAGGATTTTATTCTCGCCTGTTCCTAGTACCAAAGAAGGGGAACACGTGGAGACCAATTTTGGATTTATCTCTCCTCAACACTTATCTGGACATTCCCAAGTTCAAAATGTTGACGTTACAACAGCTTTTACCTCTGCTGGGCAAAGATCACTGGATGGTAACTTTAGATCTCAAGGAGGCTTACCTTCATGTACCTATCAGACTAAGTTGCCGGAAGTATCTGCGTTTTCGAGCTGGGAATTCCCATTATCAGTTCTCTGCATTGCCCTTTGGCTTATCTACTGCGCCCCAGAGTATTCACAAAGGTTCTGGCTCCAGTGATAGCTTACTTCAGGCTAAAAGGAATACAAATCTATCCTTACTTGGACGACTGCCTGATTCTGGCTCAAGAAAAGGAAGACCTTTTACAGCATTTGGAATATGTGATAGCAGTGCTAAGATGCCTAGGGTATTCTGTGAACGAAATAAAGTCCAGTCTAGTACCCTCTCAAGACATGTGCTTTCTGGGTGTGAGACTGAATACAGCAACCCAGATGGCCTTTTAACCCCGGACAAACAAAAGAATCTTTCCCTTTACTTCCATCAACTATCTCTTCAGTCCGGGCTGACTGCAAGGACAGTCCTTCAAGCCTTAGGGTTCATGGCATCTTGTATTCTGGTGCTTCCCAATGCCAAACTGCATATGAGGAAGTTGCAATGGTATCTCAAAATGTATGGACACAGCACTGCCAGGATTTGGACACTGTCATTCAAATAATACCTTGCATTCAAAAGGAATTTTTGTGGTGGGCTCAGGAATGTCACCTAAACAAGGGACTCTCTGTGAGCCAGAGGCGAGTCAGATTCTAACGACAGATGCCTCAGACATAGCTTGGGGAGCTCATCTGAATGGAAAGTGGATACAAGACAAGTGGCCTGCCAGACTACAGCATCTACATATCAACATGAAGGAGATGTTAGCAGTCCAGTTTGCATTAATGGCTTTCAAGGAGTTGCTTCTTCCAGGGCAGGTGTTGATTCTAACAGACAACACAACTGTCATGTGGTACATCAACAAACAAGGGGGAACACATTCTTACCCGTTATGCAGGCAAGCAATGATTTTATGGGAGACTGCGCTCAGCTTGCAACTAACTCTTCAGGCAAGGTTTCTGCCGGGAGCACAGAACTCCTTAGCAGATGTGTTAAGCAGACAAATCATGGATCCCCACGAGTGGAAACTGGATCTTCATGTATTTCGGAAATTGACAGTGTCTTGGGGAACTCCAGACATAGATCTGTTCGCTTCTCCACTAAACCACCAGCTGCCAAAGTTTTGCACAAAAAGGTTTCATCACACAGCTTGGAAAGTGGATGCTCTTTCTTTCAGTTGGAAAAATCTTCATGTGTATGCCTTTCCACCTCTGCCTCTTCTCCCAAAGGTGCTCCTAAAGGTCAGACAGGACAAGCCAAGGATGATTTTAATAGCTCCAGATTGGCCTCGGCAACACTGGTACCCATTACTGAGGAGTCTGGTAAGGAAGCCTCCATAGCCTTTACCTTTGATTCCGCACCTGTTGTCTCAGAGGGACGGTCATCTACTCAATGTCAAGCTTCACTCTCTTCATCTAACAGCCTGGCATATTCTGTTTTGAAACACAGCAGGTCTCAACTTCCTCAACAAGTTTTAAATGTGATTATGGAAGCCAGAAGACCTAGTACAAGGAAAGTGTACATGAAAAATGGAAGAGATTTTTATTTTGGAGTGCAGCAAAGAATTTGGAGATTTCTGAGCCTAATTTGAGTGTGGCTCTTCAATATCTTACTGAGTTATTGGACAAAGGTTTGTCTTTCTCTTCCATTAAGATTCATGCTGCAGCAATTTCAGCTCACTATGATTGTGACCCACCATTGTTTTCTCATCCTTTGTTCAAGCAATTTCTTAGAGGCGAAGAATATAAGACCCCCACGTAGAGCTCCTACTCCTGCTTGGGATCTCAATTTTGTGTTGGAGAAACTTACTCTACAACCTTTGAGCCTCATGGCTACTGCTGAATTGAAATACTTGTCATGGAATTCTGCTTTTTTGTTGGCCATTACTTCTGCAAGAAGGGTTTCTGAATTGCAGGCCCTTATGGCGGTTGAGCCTTTTTTGATTTTCCATAAGGATAGGGTATCATTACGTACTAATCCTTCCTTTATGCCTAAGGTGGTTTCTAGTGTGACTTTAAACCAAACTATTCATTTGCCTACTTTCTATGCAGATCCCCAAAATAAGGGGGAAAACATTTTGCACACTTTAGATGTACACAGGCAGTTGCGTTATTATTTAAGCAGGACTAAGGATTTTAGGCAGTCTCAGCAGTTGTTTGTTTCTTTTGCTTTGAGTTCCCAGGGCAAGCCTGTGTCAAAACAAACTATTTCTAAGTGGATTGGGTTTTGCATTGCATTTTGTTATTCCCATCATGGCAAGGAGATTCCAGCTGGGATTAGGCCTCATTCCACTAGGGCTACTGCCACTTCAACAGCATTTCTAAGGGGTGGCAACTAAGGATATTTTGGAGGCAGCTACTTGGAGTTCAGTGCATACTTTCTCTAAGCATTACCACCTTCCTCTCTACTCTAAATCTAGGGCTGGTTTTGCCACAGCTATTTTGCAAGGCATGTTGACAGCTCCTGCTTCTTTATGATTTGCCAGCCTCCCTTACCTCTGCTTTGGGATTCTACCCAAGTGTTAGGACTGCAGCAATGTGGGATGAAGAACATAGTACAGTTTTGTACCTACCATAAATGTAGATGTTCGAGGATCCACATTGCTGCAGTCCAATTTACCCTCCCTCCTTCCCCTCTGTGTTTAGGGGTGGTTGTGTGGGTGAGGTTATATTCTTGTAATTTTGTATATATTGTACATATATTTGGTGCAGGAGTGTTTGGTGTTTTTTGGTTTTGGCCTTATCTTTTTAGGGTCTTCTGACATCTGGGGCAAGAAAAGACTGAGGATATGACGTCGGTCATGCGCATTTGTACCCTGACGTAATGACGTCAGACTAATGCGCCTTGACCGACGTCAGCCATATACTTTGGTATTCGGGCCGACTGGGACAGCGGACTACCCAAGTGTTAGGACTGCAGCAATGTGGATCCTCGAACATCTACATTTATGGTAGGTACAAAACTGTACTTTTTGCCTTCCTCTGGTGTCTGTCCTAGTTCTTCAGGGTCTGTGCCTAAAAAGCACATGCTTAAAATGGCAGAAGATTTGATTACTTTAATTAGAGGTTCTATGCCCCCTCCTGATAAGAGGCCCAGGGTAGAGCCAGAGTTGGAAAGTTTGGAGCAGGCCTCAGATGATTCAGAGTCTTCTGCTGAAGACATTCAAGATTTTCCTCCTTATTCTGATTCTGATGCAGAGGATTCCACTCCTTCTGCTTCTCCTCCAGAGGATTTTTCATTTTCAGAAACTCTACATTCCATGAGGGAGCATTTTAAGTGGGAAGGACAGGATTTCTCTGATTCACGGAAGAGACTTAGGGAGTTCTTGTTTTTACCACAGCATAGACCCTTAGCTATACCTCCGGTTTTGGATGTTGTTCAAGATGTTTTCTCGGAAGCTTCCCTTAATCCAGATTCTGTGCCTCCTGCTCCAGTTAAACCGGACAGGTATTACAGGGTGCCTGAGGCTCATAAATATCTGTATAAGAGTCCTAGGGCGGACCCAGAAACTATTAGTCAGGGGCCTAAGGGTGTTAGAGCCTCTGTTGTAAAGAATCCGGTTCCTCTAGATAAGGAAGCTAGAGCTTTGGATAGATGGGGTAAGAAGGTGTATACCTCTTCTACTTTAGCAATGAGGGCTTTAAATTGCCAGTTTCATATGTTGAAGTATCAGAATTTCCTCCTTTCTCAGCTAAGATCTAAAGTGGATGCTTTGGCAGAGGGCATTGAGTGTAAAGAATTGCAGGATTTAGTACATGTCTCTGAACAGGTGGGTAAGCATTCTTTGCAGTGTGGTTTTGATGCTTTACAGGCTTCTTCTAGGGTGGCTGCCACTGGTTCAGTTATTCGTAGGCACGCCTGGCTTAAGGATCAGAATTTGTCCGAGCATGTTAAGACTAGAATTCTGGATGCCCCTTTACAGTCTGAAGTTTTGTTTGGTCCTCCTGTGGAGTCAGTCTTAAAGAAAATGGAAGACAAGGCTAAGTCTATGCAGACTGTTAAAGATTTTTTGCAGGTACAACCTCCAAAGTTTAGTAGAAATTGGCCTACTAAGGGATGGACGTACCCTTCTTCTGATTCTCAGTCTAGGGGTAGATCTAGGCGTGGTAGGGGCAGAGCTCAGAGTACCTTCAGGCCTAGAACATGGAGTTCGCCTGCTCAATCTGCAGGTGAGGGCAGGGGCCAGTCCTTTCGTAAACAGGCCCAATGACCTGCATTTTCAGCTGCCAGATTCTTCCTGCCTGGCAGCTCCTTTGGGAGGAAAGTTGACTCTTTTCAAGCAAAATTGGCTTTTAGTCACCCAGGACAAATGGGTATTGGACATTATAAACCGAGGTTACAAGTTCTATTTCCATACCTTGCCTCCTTTCAAAGGCATGCCAGACGTTCCTCCTCGGCAAAGGATAGAGGCTCACAAACAGATTTCTTTACTTCTTCAAATGGGAGCTATACAGCCAGTTCCTCTGTCAGAAGTGGGCCTAGGATTTTATTCTCGCCTGTTTCTAGTTCCAAAGAAAGGGAACACGTGGAGACCGATTTTGGACTTATCTATCCTCAACACTTACCTGGACATTCCAAAGTTCAAGATGCTGACTTTACAACAACTTTTACCTCTGTTGGGAAAAGATCACTGGATGGTTACTCTGGATCTCAAAGAGGCTTACCTTCATGTTCCTATCAGACCCAGTTGCAGGAGGTACCTGCGTTTTCGGGCTGTAAATTTACATTATCAGTTCTCTGCATTGCCCTTTGGCTTATCTACTGCGCCCAGAGTGTTCACAAAGGTTCTGGCTCCAGTGATAGCCTTTTTCAGACTAAGAGGAATACAGATTTATCCTTATTTGGACGATTGCCTGATTATTGCACAAGACAAGGACGAACTTCTTCATCATCTACAGTATGTGATGGTAGTGTTAAGATGCCTAGGGTATTCTGTGAACGAAACAAAGTCCAGTCTAGTACCCTCTCAGGACATGTGCTTTCTGGGTGTGAGACTGAATACAGCTTCCCAGATGGCTTTTTTGACCCCGGACAAACAAAGAAGCCTTTCTCTTTATTTCCATCAAATGTCTCTACAGTCCAGGCTGACTGCAAGGACAGTCCTTCAAGCCTTGGGGTTCATGGCATCTTGTATTCTGGTGCTTCCCAATGCCAAACTGCATATGAGGAAGCCTCAATGGTATCTCAAAAATGTATGGACACAACACTGCCAAGATCTAGACACTGTCATTCAGATAATACCTTGCATTCAGAAGGAATTTTTGTGGTGGGCTCAGGAATGTCACCTAAACAAGGGACTCTCTGTGACCCGACCAGAGGCGAGTCAGATTCTAACGACAGATGCCTCGGACAAGGCTTGGGGAGCACACCTCAATAGAAAATGGGTGCAAGACACGTGGCCTGTCAAACTTCAACATTTGCATATCAACTTGAAGGAAATGTTAGCAGTCCAGTTTGCATTGATGGCTTTCAAGGATTTACTTCACCCAGGGCAGGTGTTGATTCAAACAGACAACACTACTGTCATGTGGTACATCAACAAGCAAGGGGGAAAACCATTCATACCCTCTTTGCAGGCAAGCGATGATTTTGTGGGAGACTGCTCTCAATTTACACCTCAATCTTCAGGCAAGGTTGCTACCAGGAGCACAGAACTCCTTAGCAGATGTGTTGAGCAGACAAATAGTGGATCCTCACGAGTGGAAATTGGATCCTCATGTATTTCAAAAGTTGACAGTGTCATGGGAAACTCCAGACATAGATCTGTTCGCTTCTCCACTAAATTACCAGTTGCCAAAGTTTTGCACAAAAATGTTTCATCACACAGCTTGGAAGGTGGACGCTCTTTCATTCAGTTGGAACAATCTGCATGTATATGCCTTTCCACCTCTGCCTCTTCTTCCCAAGGTACTTTTGAAGGCCAGACAAGACAAGCCAACCATGATTTTGATATCGCCGGATTGGCCTCGACAACACTGGTACCCACTACTGAGGAGTTTAGTACGAGAGCCTCCATGGCCTCTGCCTTTGATTCCGCACCTTTTGTCTCAAGAGGGCAATCACTTCCTCAATGTCAAAATTCAGTCTCTGCATCTAACAGCCTGGCATATTCTGTTTTAGACTCTGGAGGGTCTCAGCTTCCACAACAAGTTTTGAATGTTATTTTGGAGGCCAGGAGGCCTAGTACCAGGAAAGTTTACGCTGATAAATGGAGGAGATTTTTTATTTGGAGCAAAGGAAAGGACTTTGATGTTTCCAAACCTGATTTAAGTATTGCTCTTCAATATCTTACTGAGTTATTGGACAAGGGTTTGTCTTTCTCCTCGATAAAGGTTCATGCTGCAGCCATTTCTGCACACTATGATTGTGACCCTCCTTTCTTCTCTCATCCTTTGTTTAAGCAATTTCTTAGAGGGGCAAAGAATATAAGACCCCCACGTAGAGCTCCTACTCTTGCTTGGGATCTCAATTTTGTGTTGGAAAAACTTACTCTACAACCTTTTGAGTCTGCAGCTACTGCCGAGTTAAAGTATTTGTCATGGAAAACTGCTTTTTTGTTGGCCAAAAAATATATATACATATATATATATATCATTTATTCAGATAAAGAAGTTTATTTTCTCTAAAAACTGTAATAAATATTTTATAGTTGAAGTCTTTAGAAGATGACATGTATTAGTTACTTATGCCCTTTTTAAAATAGAAGACAGCAGGACATTTAGTGTAGTTTGAGTCCCAGAAATTGTTTTTGTCACTGATGCTTATGTATTTTTGCAACAATGAATGTTTTAGAACCAAGCTTCTATAAATGTTTCAACTGCATTTCCTTAACTACAGTTTTTAAAACTCATTTAGTTTAATTAGATTATTGCTTTATACTGATTGTTATCTTAATTAATTAATTATAGGGAAATTTTGAGTATATAACAGGTTGTTTTATTGCATTTGTTTCATGGTCTGAAGAAGCGTACAGGAGTACGCGAAAGCGCTTACCACAAATAAATTTTCTGTTTTTATCATAAGTCGTGCAGAGTCCGAAGTTTATGTTTTACTATAGTTCTGTTCTTTGTTAACTACGGCCTCTCAGTTGTGGTGGATTTTATTTTTATATTTAAAGTGCAGAATGAGTAAGGTTCACATTTTGGTGAGACAAGGGTTAGACTGCATTTCCTCTCCCATTCTTTACATTCGTCAGTATTTTTGGGACCTGCTTAAGAAATGTCTGACTTGCTTTTTTATGAATGGACTGTTCACAGCAATGTCTGCCTGCATCTTGATGGAACTTATTGCCTCCAACAAAGCTGTTAAACAAATGTACATTACATTGCATTTGCTTAATGGCAGAAGAAGATAGTAGTTAACCTGCACCTTTGTGTCCCACTCCGTACCCCAGGATGCCCAATATCCCTTGGTTGTAACCTGATCTTCGTACATGAAAGTTGACTCTGAACCTCTGGGTACGTATTATGGATGAAATACTTTCTTTCCTAGTAACAGTTATCTCAACTAAGAGGCTCTCCTACCTGCAAACTTTTATAGGCAAATTTCCTTGAACATTTTTCAACAAAGTCATTTTATCCTTAAAGACTTACCCCTTCCTTCATGCCTAATATGATTTCTGAATTGTCCTTCACTCAGTCCGTCCAGCTGTGTCAGTCTTCTGTCCAAACAATAAAAACAGGGGAAAGCGAGGTTTTACACTGTACAAGTCCATAGCCAATTGAAATGTTACACCATTAGCACTAGGGATATTGGACCAGAAGTTGATAAGAAGAGGTCCATCTTCTGTAACCAGCAGGGCTGGCTCTAAAGACATTAGGAGTATGCAACAGATCAAACTTTCCCATGATGCATGGACTTCCTCCTGCCCATCACGCACCATGACTGCCACATTGCCCAGTTCTTTGCTGCCCTTGAAGAATGGGTTAGCAGAAAATGGTGTTGGGCTACTCTGTCAGGTATTTATCTTATTTTTATTTTTTATTTAGGAATTACTGTGTGTTTGTGTATGTTGTGAAAGTACTTGAGTACTTCTAGTTCATCTCTGTAGTGCTTTCTTTAAGTTTCAGTTGTAACTTTTTTTCCTTCAAACAGTTTATTTCTGTGCTTTTGGATCTAGGCCCAATAGCCTTTTGACACACTAGTTTTTATATAGGAAATGTACCTACAATAAAGACTTGTACATAGCTGCGGTTAGCGTTGTTGCCTCACAGCAAGAGGTTCTCCTGTTCAATTCTCAGCTGGAGCGCCTTCTGTGTGGAGCCTACATGTCCTCCCCGCGGTTGAATGATGTTAAAGATATGCAGGTAGGTGCAAGCGTAAATGGGTGTGCCTTCCTTGAAGGTTGGACGCCGGGCTAGCAACTCGGCACCGTAAACATCCACTGCCAATCATTAGCGGACCGGAGTTCCGCAGTGGCGACCCCTAACCGGGAAAAGTCTAAAGACAGAGACCTACAATAAAGACTGTCCCATCTACTGGCAGGACTCACTCACTGTTTAAACTGCTTGGGTGAAACTCCATTTCCAGTGTTTTGTTTGTATTGAATTTATTCAAGCTGCATGATGAGGATGCCATGAGCAACTTAATAGCTCACCTTTTGTCTCAATCTTTAACTTTAACTTCTAAGATTGAATCAGGTAAGTCATCTGGATCAGGCTTTCCGTTCATATGAAGCGGAGTTCTTCCCTAACCCACCTCAGTTGCAACTTGGATTATTGGATGGGGAATCAGAAATTCACTCCTGGTCTGGCACCCATGGCCCTAATGGAAAGAGGCAGCCTATAAATGCTTGACCACCTAAGCCCTAGTCTTCATATGCCTCTTAGAATTATCTTAAGTTTCCTAAGCTTGTCAGATGTAATTATGATGCATGGCTAGGCTAAAAAGACTCCTATGGTCATTAGTTTTCAGGAACATAATGCAGTGCTTCTTTTAGAAAAAGGGTCTGCAACTCATTTCCTCACTACAGTTAAGAATTCTTTTGTTCTCACCCTCTATGGAATCTTCCACTTCAGAGACCATGGTTAAGAATGTTTTGTCTGACTCTTTTAGAACTTCTGAAGATTCCTTCTGTTTTGGTGAATGTAGTTACTACTGCTTCACTATTGTTCAGTCTCAGGATATTAACTCCAGGGTGGTTGCATTAAAGTCTTTGTACTCATCAGCTCTTCGTACAACTAACTACAAGAAAGTAGGTGAAGCAATACTCTTCTCTCAAGGAACATAAGTCTAAAGTTCTTTCCCATGTCTGGTCCGATCAGTTATTGAGGTATACTTTTTTTTTCCCCTGGCACTGGTGTCTCTAACACCACTTGTCTTTTACTGACCCCTCTGATGTTCTTCATCTCACATTGCTGCAGTCCTTACACTTGGGTAGTCCGCTGTCCTCGGTCGGCCCGAATATCAAAGTATAAGGCTGACATCGGTCAAGGCGCATTTGACTGACATCAGGACGTCAGGGTACAAATGCGCATGACCGACGTCATATCCTCAGTCTTTTTTGCCGCATGGTCCGATGCAGAAGCAGCGTTGCAAGTGCCGTTCGGCGTTCTGAAATTTTTCGAATTCGGAGTTTCAGACCGAAGTCAGAGTTGGCTAAGTACCCCGTTGGGGAATATTTTAGTTTTTTCTTGCCTCAGTGGTTTACCGGATGTCAGAAAAAGTGAATAACTGTATTTCTTGTGGGAAACAGATACCGCATAGAGATTACCATAATTTGTGTATACCTTGTTTGGGACCTGAGCACGACGTTGTTGGGTGTCGCTTTTGTGCTAGGTTCAATAAACGCACTGTTAAGCGAAGGTTAGATTGTGCCAGGTTGGTCTTCGGGAAGCGGTGCAATTACAATATGCCGTCGGATGCTCCGACGCCTGCTTCTTCGAAGAAGCGCAAAGACAAAGCAGTTAAACCCAGGCTAGAAGAGTCATCCGAACCGGACGCCGGTTCTTTAGAGGCGTCAGTGGAACCGGTGGTTCCGACGGAGGCCACTCTGGAGTCCCAGGGGGAAACTTTGATTTTGCAGGATGTGGCCTCCCAGGAGGCAGGTCAGGCTGTAGGGGCTTCTCAGATAACTGTACTCCCCTCCCTTCCTAAGGTGATTAGGCCCTCTCCTTCTGTTTCCAAGGCTTCTCCCAGAGGCAGGTCTAGCTTAGCTTCTGTGGGTGTCACTCCTACTTCTTCAGGTTCTGTGCCCAAGAAGCACATGCTTAAAATGGCAGAAGATTTAATTACCTTAATTAGAGGTTCTATGCCCCCTCCTGATAAGGGGCCTAGGGTGGAACCAGAGTTGGGGGGTTATGAGCAGGCTTCGGATGTGTCTGAGTCTTCGGCTGAAGACTTGCAGGAGTATTCTCCTTATTCTGACACTGATGTGGATGATTCTACTCCTTCTGCTTCTCCTCCTGAGGATTTTTCTTTTTCAGAAACTCTTCATTCCATGAGGGAGCATTTTAAGTGGGAAGGTCAGGACTTCTCTGATTCCAGGAAAAGGCTTAGGGAATTTTGTTTTACCCCAGCATAGGCCTTTGGCTATACCTCCTGTTTTGGATGTGGTGGAAGATGTTTTTACAGAGGCTTCTCTTAATCCTGATTCTTTGCCTCCTGCTCCTGTTAAACCGGATAGGTATTACAGGGTGCCTGAAGCTCATAATTATCTTTTTAAGAGTCCTAGGGCGGACCCAGAAACTGTTAGTCAGGGGCCTAAAGGTGTTAAGGCTTCTGTTGTCAAGAATCCGGTTCCTACAGATAAAGAGGCCAGGGCCTTGGATAGATGGGGAAAGAAAGTTTATACTTCTTCCACTCTAGCTATGAGGGCTTTGAATTGCCAGTTTCACATGTTGAAATACCAAAACTATCTCCTTTCACAATTGAAGTCTAAGGTTGATGCTCTGGCGGAAGGTATTAATTGTAAAGAGTTACAAGATTTAGTACATGTTTCTGAACAGGTGGGTAAGCATTCTTTGCAATGTGGTTTTGATGCTGTACAGGCCTCGTCTAGGGTGGCTGCCACTGGGTCAGTTCTTCGCAGGCACGCCTGGCTGAGGGAGCAGAATTTATCTGACCATGTTAAAACAAGGATTTTAGATGCTCCTTTACAATCTGATGTGTTGTTTGGTTCTCCTGTTGAGGCAGTTTTAAAGAAAATGGAAGACAAGGCTAAGTCTATGCAGACTGTTAAAGATTTTGCAGGTTCAGCCTCCAAAGTTTAGTAGAAATTGGCCTACTAAGGGGTGGACGTATCCTTCTTATGATTCCCAGTCTAGGGGTAGATCTAGACGTGGTAGGGGCAGAGCTCAGGGCTCTTTCAGGCCTAGAACAGGGAGTTCTCCTGCACAGTCTTCGGGTGAGGGCAGGGGTCAGTCCTTTCGTAAACAGACCCAATGACCTACCTTTTCAGCTGCCAGAGCCTTCTCGTCTGGCAGCACCTTTGGGAGGAAGGTTGGCACTTTTCAAAGAAAATTGGAGTTTAATTACCCAAGACAGATGGGTATTGGATATCATACGCCACGGTTACAGGTTTTATTTCCATACCTTGCCTCCTTTCAAAGGCATGCCAGACGTTCCTCCTCAACAAAGAATAGAGGCTCACAAGCAAATTTCTCTGTTATTCCAAATAGGGGCCATACAGCCAGTCCCTATGCCAGAAGTGGGCCTAGGATTTTATTCTCGCCTGTTCCTAGTACCAAAGAAAGGGAACACGTGGAGACCAATTTTGGACTTATCTATCCTCAACACTTATCTGGACATTCCCAAGTTCAAAATGTTGACGTTACAGCAGCTTTTACCACTGCTGGGCAAAGATCATTGGATGGTAACTTTGG
Source organism: Protopterus annectens (assembly GCF_019279795.1). Classification (NCBI taxonomy): domain Eukaryota; kingdom Metazoa; phylum Chordata; order Ceratodontiformes; family Protopteridae; genus Protopterus; species Protopterus annectens. Next base: position 853,645,294 of record NC_056741.1, on the reverse strand, counting down.
ATCTCAAGGAGGCTTATCTTCATGTTCCTATCAGACTGAGTTGCAGGAAGTATCTGCGTTTTCGAGCTGGGACTTCTCATTATCAGTTCTCTGCATTGCCCTATGGCTTATCTACTGCGCCCAGAGTGTTCACGAAAGTTCTGGCTCCAGTGATAGCTTTCCTCAGGTTAAAAGGAATACAGATCTATCCTTATTTGGACGATTGCCTGATTCTGGCTCAAGGAAGGGACGAGCTTCTTCATCATTTGGATTATGTGATAGCAGTGCTAAGATGCCTGGGGTATTCTGTGAACGAAATAAAGTCCAGTCTAGTACCCTCTCAGGACATGTGCTTTTTGGGTGTGAGACTGAATACAGCATCCCAGATGGCCTTTTTGACCCCGGACAAACAAAAGAATCTTTCCCTTTACTTTCATCAGTTGTCTCATCAGTCCAGGCTGACTGCAAGGACAGTCCTTCAAGCCTTGGGGTTCATGGCATCTTGTATTCTGGTGCTTCCCAATGCCAAACTGCATATGAGGAAGCTACAATGGTATCTCAAAAGTGTATGGACACAGCACTGCCAGGATTTGGACACTGTCATTCAAATAATACCTTGCATTCAAAAGGAATTGTTGTGGTGGGCTCAGGAATGTCACCTAAACAAGGGACTCTCTGTGACCCGCCAGAGGCGAGTCAGATTCTAACGACAGATGCCTCAGACAAAGCTTGGGGAGCTCATCTGAATGGAAAGTGGATACAAGACAAGTGGCCTGCCAGACTACAACATCTACATATCAACTTGAAAGAGATGTTGGCAGTCCAGTTTGCATTAATAGCTTTCAAGGATTTACTTCTTCCAGGGCAGGTGTTGATTCTAACAGACAACACAACTGTCATGTGGTACATCAACAAGCAAGGCGGAACACATTCTTATCCTCTATGCAGGCAAGCAATGATTTTGTGGGAGACTGCTCTCAGTTTACAGCTAAATCTTCAGGCAAGGTTTCTGCCGGGAGCACAGAACTCCTTAGCAGATGTGTTGAGCAGACAAATTATGGATCCCCACGAGTGGAAATTGGATCCTCATGTATTTCAGAAATTGACAGTGTCATGGGGAACTCCAGACATAGATCTGTTCGCTTCTCCACTAAACCACCAGCTGCCAAAGTTTTGCACAAAAGGTTTCATCCCACAGCTTGGAAAGTGGATGCTCTTTCTTTCAATTGGAGCAATCTTCATGTGTATGCCTTTCCGCCTCTGCTTCTCCTCCCAAAGGTACTACTGAAGGCCAGACAAGACAAGCCAAGGATGATTTTGATAGCTCCAGATTGGCCTCGACAGCATTGGTACCCATTACTGAGAAGCCTGGTACGGAAGCCTCCATGGCCTTTGCCTTTGATTCCACACCTGTTGTCTCAGGAGGACAGTCATTTGCTCAATGTCAAGCTTCACTCTCTGCACCTAACAGCCTGGCATATTCTGTTTTGAACCATAGTGGCCCTCCACTTCCACAGCAAGTTTTGAATGTTATTTTGGAAGCTAGAAGGCCTAGTACAAGGAAAGTGTACGCAGATAAATGGAAGAGATTTTTATTTTGGAGTGCAGCAAAGGATTTTGATGTTTCTGAGCCTAATTTAAGTGTGGCTCTTCAATATCTTACTGAGTTACTGGACAAAGGTTTGTCCTTCTCTTCTATTAAGGTTCATGCTGCAGCAATTTCGGCTCACTATGATTGTGACCCACCATTGTTTTCTCATCCTTTGTTCAAGCAATTTCTTAGAGGGGCAAAGAATATAAGACCCCCTAAGAGCCTACTCCTGCTTGGGATCTCAATTTTGTGTTGGAGAAACTCACTCTACAACCTTTTGAGCCTGCAGCTACTACTGAATTAAAGTTTTTATCATGGAAGACTGCCTTTTTGTTGGCTATTACCTCTGCAAGAAGGGTTTCTGAGTTGCAGGCCCTTATGGCAGTTGAGCCTTTCTTAATTTTCCATAAGGATAGGGTATCTTCACGCACTAATCCTTCCTTTATGCCTAAAGTGGTTTCTAGTGTGGCTTTAAACCAAACTATTCATTTGCCTACTTTTTATGCAAATCCCCAAAATAAAGGGGAAAAGATTTTACACACTTTAGATGTACACAGGCAGTTGCGATATTATTTGGACAGAACTAAAGGGTTCAGGCAGTCTCAGCAGTTATTTGTTTCTTTTGCTTTGAGTTCTCAGGGCAAGCCTGTGTCAAAACAAACTATTTCTAAGTGGATTGGGTTTCGCATTGCTTTCTGTTATTCCCATCATGGCAAGGAGATTCCAGCTGGGATTAGGCCTCATTCCACTAGGGCTACTGCCACTTCGACAGCTTTTTTGAGGGGGGTGGCAACCAAGGATATTTTGGAGGCAGCTACTTGGAGTTCGGTGCATACTTTCTATAGGCATTATCACCTACCACTTTACTCTAAATCCAGGGCTGGTTTTGCCACTGCTGTTTTGCAGGGCATTTTGGCAGCTCCTGCTTCCTTATAGTTTGGCCATCCTCCCTTACCTCTGCTTTGGGATTCTACCCAAGTGTAAGGACTGCAGCAATGTGAGATGAAGAACAGTACAGTTTTGTACCTACCATAAATGTAGATGTTCGAAGATCCACATTGCTGCAGTCCAATTTACCCTCCCTCCTTCCCCTCTGTAGTTAGAGGCGGTTGTGGGGGTTGGGTTGTCAATATGATGTTTATTGTACATATTTTTCGTGCTAGGATGGTTGGTTGTTTGTTTGCTGTCTTTTGGTTTTGACCTTTATTTTTAGGGTCTTCTGACATCTGGGGCAAGAAAAGACTGAGGATATGACGTCGGTCATGCGCATTTGTACCCTGACGTCCTGATGTCAGTCAAATGCGCCTTGACCGACGTCAGCCTTATACTTTGATATTCGGGCCGACCGAGGACAGCGGACTACCCAAGTGTAAGGACTGCAGCAATGTGGATCTTTGAACATCTACATTTATGGTAGGTACAAAACTGTACTTTTTTCCTGTCAGCATCAGACAATATAGTGGCAAGCAGGGATACCCTGTAACTAAGCAAAAACTTTCTAGATGGCTAGAATTCTATATAATTGTCTGCTGTGAAAGATATAGCAGGACTTTTGCTGGGCAGATCAGGCTCCACTCAGCTAAGCAATTTGCTGCCCATTGCTGCTTTCTTTAGGAATATGAATTTGTCATTTGGATATTCATACCTTCCTCTTCCAGGAACTACCAACCAAATTCCTAGTCTAGGATTAGGAAAGATGTTCTTCTCCTGCCAGGGGTAGCCCTCAGTCGGTCCGAATACCAGAGGCTTAGTATTTCTGCGTCGGTTGCTGTCACTCCAGGACTGAGGTCAAGTCCGTCAGTAGTATAAAATCAGGCAGCCAATGCCATTACATCAGTCTTTCCTGCCAAGGAGCCCGAAGCAGAAGCAGTTTGCACAAGTGCTGGTCGGCCGCTACCTGAGTTTTCATTTCCGAATTGAAGTTGAAGTCTTCTAAAGCTAAGTACCCCATTGGGGATCCTTTTTTCTTGCTGTAACCGATGTCAGAAAATGTTAACAATGGTTTCGCCTTTGGAAAGCAAATACCACACCGAGACTTCCATTCTTACTGTGTCACCTGTTTAGGCCCAGAGCATGACGTCCCTCATTGCTGCTTTTGTGCTTTGTTCAACGCCAGAACTGTACGTTGTCGGACCCCTTATTGTAGCTACATATTTTCGCTCTGTCCTCGTATTTTGATATGGCTTTGGTAGGCCATCTGACTACCGATCTTCTGAAAAAACGTAAGGATAAAGACAGAGACGCACAGCACAGGTCCAAAGCTGCCAATGAAGCTTCCGTTAAGCTAGTCGTCAGTTCTCCAGTCATCAGTGAGGACATTTGCAGCCCCTGATGCCCACTTCTGTGGATTTGTGGATTTGCAGGCCACTACCGAGACCTGTTCGGAGTCCGGTATGGCCCGAGACTATTCTTTGACTAAGGATCCTGCGGATATCTCTACCTTGGATGGATCTGGAGCCGCTGAGGAGGCACTGGTTTCCAAGGAAGTTCTTCACACTACTGATACTCGACATAAACCCACGACTTCTTTCATGTCTTCAGTTCTTTCAAAAACTAACGAGTTTCTAAGGCCCAGGGTACGAACTATGCCTAAAAAGACAACCCAAGCTCAGGCACATGCTTCCGTGCCTCAACCTCAAATGCTTAAAATGGTGGAAGACCTTATTATGCTTATTAGGGGAAGCCAGGCTACCCCTTCCAAAAGAAAGAGACTTGTCCACAGTAGTTTTATCTGACTAGGAGACCGATGACTCTGAGGTTTCTGATTATGAAGACCTGCAACTCCTCTCTGCTTATGAAGATTCTGATGCAGAGGAATCCATTCCTTCTGCCTCTCCTCCCGAGGGCTTTTCATACATACCTTAAGGGAGCATTTCCAATGGGAATGTCAGGACTGTCCTCAGTCAAAAAAGAGACTCAGGGAATTCTTAGATTTACCACAACACAGACCTCTAGCCATTCCTACTGTCCTGGATGTTGTGGATGATGTTTTTATGAAATCCATTTTGATTCCTGACACCCTTCTTCCTGCTCCCAGGAAACCTGACGGGTGCTACAGAGTCCCTGACTCTCACAAATTCCTTTTCAAAAACCCTAAGACTGACCCAGAGGTCATCTCCCAAGGACCAAAAGGAATTAAAGCAACCTCAGCTAAGAATCCCACCCCCTCAGACAGGGATTCCCGAGCTTTAGACAGATGGGGTTAAAAAAAAAGTATACCTTTCTGCAACTCTTGCTATTAGAGCACTAAGTTGTCAATTCCACATACTTTTTCTTTGAGGAGTTCCATGGTATGCTGCTGATATTTCAGTATCTTCCTTTCCTGCTTGTGCAGAAAATAAAGAATTACAAGACCTTATGCATTCTGCAAGCCATGTTACTAAGCACACCTTGCAATGTGGCTTTGACACTCTAGTAGCATCTTGCAGGGGAGCAGTCACTGGTTCTGTCCTGGCATGCTTGGCTTAAGGATCAGACCTTGCCAGACCATGTCAAATCAAAATTATTGGATGCACAATTGAACAAAGACAATTTGTTTGGCACCAAGGCAGAAGAGGTCTTAAAAAAAGATGGAAGAAAAAACTAAATCTATACAGACAGTTAAAGATTTTTTACAGGTACAGCCTCCAAGGTTCAATAGGCATTGCCCCTGCAAGCACTAGTCCTTTCCAGCCCCCTCCAGGCCAGCTCAGCCCAGGCCCAGGGGAAGCAGACCCCCCAGACAGCAGTCCCAGGGAATGCAGAGATCTAAGCAGTGGAGTTCCTCACTTCAAAAACAGGGAGTGCTAATCCTTCTAAAACAGGGAGTGCTAAGCCACCCCCTTATGGTAAGAACTCACAATGACTTTACACCTCCACCCCTTACTTCTGTCCACCTTCTTGTGCCCCTAGGAGGAAAACTCTCCTTCCATGCAAACAACTGGGCCTCTATTACCAACGACCGATGGGTCCTCAACGTAGTGTCCCAGGGATACAAATTTTATTTCCACACTCTACCAATCCCAAAAGGGTTCCCAGATCTTCCTCCAAACCAGTGGGCAGAGGCCAAAAGGCAAGTCCTTTCCCTGCTTTCCATGAGGGCAATACAGCATGTTCCTGCAGACCATATAGGCCAAGGTTTCTATTCCAGACTCTTCCTGGTACCCAGAAAAGAGGGCACCTGGCGCCAAATCCTCGATCTGTCCATTCTAAACACCTTCCTGGTGATACCAGAATTCAAAATGCTCACCCTCCAGCAGCTTCTTCCTATGCTTTCCAAGGATCCTTGGTTAGCCACCCTAGGCTTAAAAGAGGCCTACCTAAACATCCCAGTCAGGAAATCTTGCAAGAAATATCTATGTTTCAGGGCAGGATCTATGCACTTTCTGATCTGATATTGTTGTTCCTCGTTCATTCCTTACCCCTGGGTTATTGGTTCTGACCTCGGAACCGAGCCAGCCATCTTCCAAGCTCGCGACAGCCACAAACTTTCAAGCTAAACTCTTACCCACAATTCTGCTCTCCCTGTTACCTCAGATTTCATTTGCCGTATCGCCATTCAGTCGTGTCAAGCCACTTCTCTTGAGCAAAGTAAACTTCTTTGATAATACATTATCGTATTGCAGTTATTCTCTGTTCTGTTTTTGTTGAATAGTTATCTCTTACCCTATCGCATCTAGCAACTCTTTTTTGTTATTTTCTAGCCCTTCTTCTTACCGTGAGGTAAATCCTTTAGCATCGTTGGTAAAATCTGTCCTGTTTTACCTTTGGGTATTTCTTGTACCATTGTTGGTACCTTCTTCCTTCCTTTTCTTTCTTCCTCCTATCATGGCAGAGAAAAAAGGTGGTCCAAGATTTAAAAGATATGTGGATTGTGGGCATAAATTTGCCTATTTCAGATGCATATGCATTGTGTTTGCTGTTTGGGTGTGCCTCACTTGACTGTGGACCAGCCTTGCGGGATTTGTGCTAATTTCTTTAACAGGACTTTGGTAGAAAGGAAAAATAAACTGATTTTAAAGGGACTACTTAAATCTTCCTTTTCAGAGGCTATTTCTGGGGCGGAGGCTTCAAGCCCTCCTAGTTCCCATAAGAAAAGAGATGAACACAGGAAGGTCAAGTCTCTCCTGTCATCTCCTGTTGAGGACAACCAGGAACCCTAAGAAGGCCAAACATTCTAGTTTGGATTTGACTTCCTCGGCCCTGAGGCTTTCAGTGCCTAGATCCTTGGCACCGAAGCCTTCAGCACCACCCATTACTTCAGCACCAAGTTTTGTGCCCTATACCTCATCGGAACCGAGGGGCTCCTCGGTTCAGACTTCCTTACCAGCACCGACGTTTTCCTCGATGCAGACCTTTCCAGCGTCGATGACTGTTCCGATGCCTGCTCGTCCTTCGACTGCGACTATTTTCATGGCACCAACTAGTCTCTTGGTACTGACTACTACTTTTTCCGCATAGACTCTTTCTGCACCTACCATAGTGCCAACTGCCACTTCGGCACCGACCTCGTCGGTGCAGACCTTACCTTCGGCACTAATGATCTCCTCGGTGCAGACACCAGTAGTACAAGCCTTAACGGCTCCATTGTTTTCAGTGCAGATGCCTATTTTAGCACCATCTAAAGACCCCTTTGTGGGCACTGAGTTTCCTGCATCCTTGGATAGGCCTGACTCCCCTTCATCTATGTCTATGAGATCCACTAGAAACCTCTCAGAACATGATGTGGTGCACCTTGTGGATCAGTTGATTTTGGCCAGAGGTATCCAACCCTCCAGGAACTACTCTTCCTTTGGAGGTGATCACCCTTCTCCTTGGCGATCCTGTGCTATCAGTGCCCCCATCCTCCTCTGGACCACAATTTACACAAGACACCTCTGGTGGACACTGGGTACAAGGGCCAAAGGACACACTCCCACTGCAGCCCCCTTTTTTGCTGTCTCCTCCAGATTCTCCCCCTGAGGAAGCTCATCGCAAGAGTTCATGTAAGAGGAAGCATGTGATTTCCCCAGAAGAGTCCCTCACGGACGAAACAGACTTTGATGATGGAGAAGGGTCCCCTTGGTCACCCTCTGAGGTATCCTTTGGAGATGTCCTCAAAATTCTTAAGCAGAGAGGTGATTGGTGGCCCTCTAACCCGACCTCTGAATAGTCTGTGTTCCTGCAGGCCTTTTGTGCCCGGCCCCCTACCGCTTGGGTTACTCCACCTGCTGGCAACCTTGTCCGGTTCGTCGTGCAGCGTGCATGGAAGGCTCCTGACGCCGTTGACGCCATTCCCCACAGGCCAGATAAAAATCTTATCCCCTCCAGATAGTGAGCTTCACTAGTCCAAAGGTCTTCCTGTAGCTGCCTTGGTGGTGACGGCCGCAACAAAGAAGGATCTGGTGGAAGAAAGCTAGACTGCCCACCCACCCAACAAAGAGTCCCGGGCGCTGGACAGATTAAGGAAACATACCTTTGCATCAGCGACCTTTGCAGTCAGGTCCCTGAATTATATGGCACATTTTACCAGGCTTCAAAGAGACTTAATTTTTGAGCTCTCTGAAACCTTGGCCGGAGCTGTATCTGATGAGGTCTGGGACAAAGTGGCCTCACAGTTAGCCACCCTTGAATCGATTTCTAACTCCTCCATGCGTCTGATTTCTCATGCATCAAAAGGAGCAGGTAGAGGAGTAGGTGCAGGCATAGTCATGAGACGGCATGCCTGGATACGCTTGTGTGATTTCGCGGAACCTTTCAAGACTTCCTTTCTGAACGCTCCCATTGAAGCCTCTTCGTTGTTTGGACCCAAGGTTAAAGAAACACTGGCTAGGTGTGAACAGGACGGTACGACCCTTTCTGCCGTTGGTGTCCGCTGTTCTTCCCCTCAACGGGCTTTCTCCAGAAACCAGAAGAGTGGGAAGATGTGGCACAAAACGTCTCAGGGTTCTTTCCATGACACACGAGCCGAGTTTTTTCCTAGAGGCAGAGGGGGAAACCCGTATGGAAGACGCCCCTTTCGGGACAGAGGAGGTCCGCGTAACCAGGGTTTCAGAGATTCTTTCTCTGGCCAGTCCTACCAGCGCTCCTGAAGAGCGGCCCATCTGTTTTCCACTGGAAATGGTTGGGGGCCGTTTCTCTTTGTACCCTTCTGCCTGGCTAACCATTACCACAGATTCTTGGGCACGAGAGATAATAACCAGAGGTTATACTCCCTTCGATTTTTGGCCCACCCCACTAAGGAGCCTACCCGACGTTCCGCCCAGTCAAAGGGTAGAAGCAGCATTAGAGATTTCAAAGCTGCTAAGACAAAGAGTCATCCAAATAGTCCCACCAGACCAGATACGATCCAGATTTTACTCAAGATTATTTTGTGCCAAAAAAGACTGAGGACTAGAGACCAGTTTTGGATCTCAGTGTACTAAACAAATTCGTAGAAGTACAGAAATTCCGGATGGTCACAATACAGTCTATCCTCCCACTCCTGGAGGCAGGCGATTAGATGTGCTTTATAGATCTTCAAGGTGCGTACTACCACATAAAGGTGGACAGACCATCGAGAAGATTCCTTTGCTTCCATGTGGGAGCCAGTCATTGCCAGTTCCAAGTACTGCCCTTCGGACTCTCTACAGCCCCCAGAGTGTTCACCAAGTGCATGGCAGTCGTCACAGCTCACCTACGACTGCAAGGATTCCAGGTGTTTCCATACCTAGACTGGCTCATCACCGCCCCCACCAGACATCTATTGGAAAATGCCTTGGCATACTCTCTTCACACTACAGAAAGGTTAGGTATAACTATAAACTGGCACAAATCCAACCTATCCCCATCCCAGTCCATAGAATTCATTGGGGTCCTGTTGGATACAAAGAACTGCACGGCTTCGATTCCAGAGCACAGAATCTTAAAGGTAAAACAACAACTCATACCCATCCTCTCAAGGGAAATATAAACAGCACATTCTCTTCTCCAGCTGTTGGGTTCCATGGCAACTTCCATCACCATTGTCCCCCTCGCGAGGTTTCACATGAGGCTTTTACAATGGTTACTGATCACCCAGTGGTACCCTTTTCAGTTTCCACTCTCATCCCAGATTCGGGTGACTCAGAGATGCAAACAAGACTTGATTTGGTGGATGTCGCAGAACCTGTCACAATGGTCTCGCCCCTTCACACCCCAACAGCCCAAAACCACAGTGACCATGTACACCTCCCTGATGGTTTTGGGGGGTGGCTTTTTCAGGGGAAGACAGTTCAAGGCACGTGATTGGACCTAAAGGCTCATCTGCATATAAATGTCTTAGAACTGAGGGCGGTGCTTCTAGCGTTGCAAGCATTTCATCCCCTCCTTCCGTCAGGGACTGTTGCAATACAGTCGGACAACATGACTGTAGTCTGGTACATCAACAAACAAGGCGGAACCAAATCCTACCCACTTTGTCGGGAGGCCATGAGGATATGGCAATGGGCGATGGCTACCAACTGCTTTCTTTTAGCAACGCACATTCCCGGGAGTTCCAACATGATAGCAGACAGATTAAGCAGGTGCATTCTGCAACCACACAAGTGGTCTCTGAATCTTTTTATAGTGGCGGAGATTTTCAACTGCTGGGGTTTCCCTTGCTATGACCTCTTTGCATCCCCATCCAACTACAAGTGCAACAATTACTTTGCCCTGATTCCCCCTCGGGGGCAGTCACCCTGGGATGCTCTACTCCACGATTGGCCCTTGGTTCTGCTTTATGCCTTCCCCCTCTCCCTCTCATTCCCCAGTTCCTGAAGAAAGCCCGCCGGTTGAAGAGCCAGATAATCCTCATTGTGACACAGGGGCCTAGGCAAATTTGGTTCCTCATCTTATGGTCTCACCTGCTAGATCAGCCATGGATTCTCAGTCCAACTCCGGATTTGATCTCCCATCTGCAGAACCTGATTCACCCCAACCTGAACAGCCTGAAGCTCACAGCTTGGCTCCTCCACTTCTGGTGATTGCCAGGCAGACTGATCTTTCTTCCCCAGTACGTGACATTCTTATTGCATCTCATAAGTCTTCCACCAGAACTACTTATCTCAGCAAGTGGAAAAGGTTTACCATTTGGCTGAAGGAAAAAGAGATAGACCCTTTTTCAGCACCAGTGCAGGTAGTACTGGAGTACCTGTCCAGTTTATTCCAATCTGGCTTATCTGCTTCTACCATTCGAGTTCATTTGGCCGCGATATCTAATTTTCACAATGGTGTCCATGACTCTTCTCTTATGCCACACAAATTATGCAAGACTTTTCTAAAAGGCATAAATCATTTGAAACCCCCTTTTAGAGAACCTAGCCAGCCATGGGATCTGTCTTTAGTCCTGCAAGCATTGACTATGGCTCCTTTTGAACCAGCTTTTTCATGCGACCTCAAGTTTCTTTCTTGGAAAATTGTTCTTGGTCATCATTACTTCTGCCAGACATATCTCTGAACTTCAAGCTCTGTGCATCAAACAGCCTTACTTAATCTTTCATAAAGATAGTGTCATTGAGAACTAATCTTTACTTCCTGCCAAAAGTGATTTCGGAAATGTCCATTAACCAATCCATTGAATTGCCAGTTTTCTTTCCCAACCATTCTAACAGAGGAGTGTACTGTCTACATACCCTTGACATTCAAAGGCAAATTTATTTCTATCTGGACAGAACTAAGGCTGCTCGCAAATCAGATCAGCTATTCCTGGCCTATTCTGGTCCTAGACTTGGATGTGCTGTTTCTAAGGTCACATTGGCAAAATGGCTAAAAGATTGTGTAACATTTATTTACAAAACTCACGATATCCCTCTGACTACAGCCGTTAGGGCTCATTCCACTAAGTCAGTCGCAACTTCTGCTGCCTTTCATGCTAGAGCTTCTTTACCTGACATTTGTGCAGCTGCAACTTGGGCTAGACCCCATACCTTCATCAGCCATTACAAATTGGATTTGGCCTTCAGAGGAAGAGCATTCTTTGGTTCAGTGCTGCTCAGGAATGTTGTTCCATGAGAGCCTCCCAGCAATAAAAGTAGCTGTGGACTCTGTCCCAGGCGAAAGGAATGAACGAGGATTAACAATATTAGATAAAGAAGTTGTCTCACCATAACATTCCATCTGTATTGTTGATCCTCTTTCAGTCATTACGACCCTCCCTCCTTCCCCCTCCTGAGGCTTATAGTGGATCTCATCATCTGGTTCCATTAGGTTCTTTGACCAGAGGTAGCCTGTACTTCCTTTGACTTGCAAACTCAGTCTGAGGTAACAGGGAGAGGGGAAATGTGGGTAAGAGTTCAGCTCGAGAGTTTGTGGCTGTCGTGAGCTTGGAAGATGGCCGGCTCTGTTCCGAGGTCGGAACCAATAACCCAGGCGTAATGACTGAACGAGGATCAACAATACAGATGGAACATTATGGTAAGAAATAACTTCTTTTTCTCTGCGCTTCCCTTTGGCTTATCCACTGCTCCCAGTGTTTTCATAAAATGCCTGACGCCAGCCATGGCTTTTTGCACACACACATATTCAAATTTACCCCTACTTAGACGATTGCCTGATTCAGGCAGACAGTCAAGAAAAGCTGTTACAGCACCTGACCTTTGTAAAGGACCTACTGACCTCCCTGGGGTATACTATCAATGAAAAGAAATCAAAACTAGTCCCCACACAAAAAAATTGTATTCCTGGGAGCAAGCCTGGAGACAGCATCCCAGATGGCATTCATTACTCCAGAAAAACAAGCCTACCTGACATGCTACTTCTCTCAACTAGCCACCGGAACCCAATTATCCGCAAGTTAAATTCTGCAAGCCCTAGGGTTCATGGCCTCCTGCATTCTACTCATTCCATATGCCAAACTGCATATGAGGAAACAACAATGGTACCTAAAAAGCCTTTGGTGTCAACACTCTCAAGACCTGGAACCTATCATACCCTGTCTAAGGAAAGAGTTTCTGTGGTGGGCAGCAGCATGCTACCACAGCAAGGGACTACCCTTCTCACAAACCCACTGCTCCCAGACCCTCACCACAGACGCATCAGACTATGCCTGGGGTGCACACCTGGACAGCAGGTGCATTCAGGGCCATTGGAGCCCAAATCAAATACATCTTAACATCAACCAAAAAGAGATGCTAGCTGTTCAGCACGCCCTGACAGCTTTCAGATCCCTACTCTCCCCGGGGACTCTAGTGATCAAAACAGTCAGCACTACAGTGATGTGGTATATAAACAAGCAAGGAGGGACTCGCTCTTATCCTCTCTGCAGGCTCGCCATGACCCTTTGGCACACGGCCTCAGCCATGCAAATACACCTGCTAGCACAATTCCTGCCAGGCTCCCTAAACTCTCTGGCAGACAACTTAAGCAGGAACCTGCTTAGACCCACACGAGTGGCAGCTAGACCACAGAACCTTCAACATTGTAATCCAGAAATGGGGCACCCCGAAGGTGGACCTCTGCCTCTGACTCCAATCATCAGCTCAGAAAACTTTGCATCAGGGAACCTCACAGCAAGGCCTGGAAAGTGGATGCTCTATCCTTCCAATGGGTAAATCTATAAATCTGTGCATTTCCCCCTCTACCACTCATTTCAAGGGTACTGCTCAAAATAAGGGAGGAAAAACCAAGGGCAGTCTTGATTGCCCCAGACTGGCCATGCCAGCACTGGTACCCACTACTGCGCAAACTGTCATCCTTGCCACCTTGGCACCTACCTCAGATCCCAACACTCCTGACCTAGAAGAATGGAAACTTCATGTATCCACGATTGCAGACCCTGGACCTGGCAGCATGGATTATTTTATTCCCTGACCTCTCCTCAAGTTGCCAGCCTAAGCAAACAAGTCCCGGATATTGTGTGTTAGGCCAGATGCCCCAGCACTAGACAATCCTATGTTGACAAGTGGAAAAGGTTTTGCACCTGGATCCAGGCTAAGGGAGCCGAAACACCACAGCCCTCTCTTCCTCTCATCCTGAATTAACAAGCAGACCTACTACACAGGGGTCTATCCTTCTCGTCTATTAAAATTCATGCCTCTGCCATCTCTGCTCATTACACCACAGAGCCACCTCTCTTCTCACACTCTCTCATCAAACAGTTCCTAAGAGGGGCTGACAACTTAAAGCCACCCAGAAGAGTTCCTACCCCAGGTTGGGACCTCAACATTATGTTGGAAAAGCTCACCTTACCCCCTTTTGAGCCTGCAGCTTCAGCAGAGTTAAAATTACTCTCTTGGAAAACAGCCTTGCTTCTGGCCATCACTTCAGCTAGAAGAGTTTCAGAGCTAGAAGCACTCATGGCTGTAGAGCCCTTCATCATTTTCCATGCTGACAGGGCCTCCCTCAGGACTAACCCATCCTTCATGCCTAAAGTGGTGTCCAGTATGGCTCTCAACCAATCCATTCATTTGCCCACCTTTTTCCCTTACTCACAAAACAAGGGAGAAAGGATTCTGCACTCTATAGATGTGTACAGACAGCTCAGATTCTATCTGGATAGAACTAAAATCTTTTAGGAAAACTGACCAATTGCTAGTCAGCTTCACAGCAGGGGCAGAGGACAAGGCCATATCCAAACAGTTTCCAAATGGACATCACACTGCATCCATTTCTGCTGCAAACACGACAGGAAACTGACCCCAAAGGGGATCAGGATGCATTCCACCAGGGCAACATCCACCTCTGCAGCTTTTTTCAGAGGGGTCCCCACCAGAGACATCCTGGAGGCTGCAACATGGACTTCTGTTCATACCTTCACCAAGCATTACCACCTGCCTATTTTCTCCAAATCCAGGGCAGGATTTGCCACCGCAGTCTTGCAGGGCATCCTAGCCAGCCCCAAGTCTTCTTGACTGCCTCAACCCTTTTCTTGAGCTTTGGGAATCAACCCAAGTGTGATGACTGCAACAGAGAAACACGAAGAACATAGTACAGTTGTGTACACTTACCATAAATGTAGATGTTCGAGTGTATTCACTGTTGCATTCCTGGTTTCCCCCTCCATCCCCCTTCTCTCTCTCTCTCTGTGTCTCTCTCTCTCTCCTTAGAGGGAATTTTTGGTATTTACTTTCTACTGGTGGTGTTCTTCCACCATAACCTAGCTCCCTACTTGGGGGCTCCTGACAGGTGGCATAAGAAAAACTGATGTAATGGTGTCGTCTGCCTAATTTTATACCACTGACTACCTGACGTCAGTCCTGGAGCAATAACAACCGATGCAGAAATACTAACCCTCTGGTATTCAGGCCGATTGAGGGCTGCTACTGGCAGAATAACCCAAGTGTGATACTGCAACAGTGAATACACTCAAACATCTACATTTATGGTAAGTGTACACAACTGTACTTTTTTTCTGATCCTGCTGTGGTGTCAGTTTCTTTTGACAAACCTTCTTAGCTTTTGCCCTCTTTCACCCTTTCCTTCTGATAAGGATAGTAGGGCAGTAGAGAGGATTATTTAGAAAGTTTACACTGCTTCTGCTTTAGCCTTTAGGGCTGTTAATTACCAGACCCACATGACCAAGTATGCTTTGGCCTTGATTGCTCAGTCAGGTCAGGTTATTTCTGACCTCCCTGATTCTAAAGGTGAATCCTCTGCCTTATCTATTTTAGGTTCTGCTTCTCAAGTGGCTCACCACTCTTAAGTGTAGCTTGATGCTGCTGATGCTTCTTCCAAGGCTGCAGCTTTTGAGTCTCTCATGAGTCATTATTCTTGGCTTTGTCTCCAGTTTGTGCCTGGTTGTTGGATGCTCCTTTGGATAATAAACATCTTTTTGGGACTGTTGCTGCTGACATGTTTAAGTATCTTCAAGAAAAAGGTGAAGCCTTGCAGGACCTTAAACATATTTTTGTTTCTCATATCAATTAAGTTCCAGAGGAATTATCAGTTGAGATCTGCTTTTGTTCGCAGGCAATCCCGCCAGGCTTCCAAGGACAGGAAGCTGGTAAGCGGTCCCCCTCTGCTAAGGCTTCTCAGATTTCTGTGGCCCAGAAGCCTCCTCTATATGATAAACCTCTCTCTCTCTACATTTCACCCCACCACTTTCTTTTAGACCAGGTTCCTTTGTCCCTTCAGCTTTCCCTTTGTCTTAATTGGCATCTCATCATTTCAGACTCATGGGTTCTTTCTGTCATCCATCAGTGTTACTTCATGGTATGAAGGTCTCTCCCTCCTTTTTTAGGGATTCCTCAACCTCCTCTAGAGCGACTTCATCATTTCCCAGAGGTTCTAGGGTCCCTTGTGAGCCAAGGAGCCATTCAACATGTCCTCTTTCCCATGTGGGAAAGGGTTTTTTATTCCATGATGTTCCTGGTTCCTCGAAAAGAGGGTACTTGGAAACCTATTCTGGATCTCTCTCAGCTCAACACCTTTCTCCAGGTCCCTTCTTTTCGGATGGTTACTCTTCAAACCATGTTTCTTCTGTTACTATCCCAGGTGTTTTTGGTGTGTTTGGATGTGAAAGATGCTCACCTTCATATCCCTATTCACCTTCTTTTCAGGAAATGTTTATGCTTATGTGTGTTTTCGCCCTTTGGCCTCTGTACTGCCACAAGGGTTTTCATAAATTGCCTAGCTCCTGTGATTGCTTTCTGCAGGCTCCAAGGCATTCAGATTTTCCTTATCTAGATTACATATTGCTTTAGGTGCCTTCTCAGTCTCCTGTTTCAGGATCTGGAGTTCACCTTCCTTTTTCTTCAAAGTCTGGGGTTCATTATGAACTTCTAAAAGTCTTTCCTAACTCCCTTTCAGGAGCATGTGTACATGGAATGCGAGATTCAGTCAGTGCCAGTGTTGGCCTCTCTTCCGCCTCCAAAAGTTGGTACCTTCGTAGCTCTCACTTAACTCTTCAGGCAGTATACATTCCTTCAGAATACAATCAAGTGGCAGACTCTCTGAACAAGTCCAAAATACATGCTCATGAATGGATGCTTCACAGAGATGTGTACATCTGTGAGGTATTCCTCAGGTAGATCTTTTTGCCTCCCCTCTGAACAGGAAGCTTCCTGTCTTCTCTTCTAGAGTACCATGCCATCTGGCATAGAAGATGGACAACTTATCTTTTCCTTGGAAGAGAATGTTTCTTTATGATTTCCTCCTCTGGCTCTACTTCCAAGAATCCTGCAAAAGATTCAGATGGGCTCTCCAAAAATCTTGCTAGTGACTCCCTTTTGGTCAAGGTAGCACTGGCTCCTCCTCTTAATGCATCTTGCCAGGAGCAGCCACCCCAAATTACCTCACCAGTTGGGTCTCCTCACAGAGGGCAATGATCTGTCATCCATTCTCACTTGTCCACTCTTCAACTGGCACTGTGGTTGATACAGTTTTGATCCCTTACAGTCACCTCTTTTCTTAGGATGCTCAGGGTTTTAAAAGAGGCAAAAAAAAAAAACCTCAACCAGAAAATCTTGTATCCCCAAATGGAAAAGATTTTCTCTTCTGGTGCCATGCTCATAATCAGAACTGTTTTTCATTGGGGGTCCCTCTAGTTCTCTCTGATTTGTTTGAGTTGCTGCAGTCTCTCTTATTTGTTTGAGTTGCTGAAGTCTGCCCTCGCGTATTCTTCTGTGAAGGCCCATTTGTCAGCCATTTCTGATTGTCTGCACTTGAATCCTCCTTTGGCTTTTTGTTTTGAGGTCAAACAATTTCTTAAAGGCGTCTTGCATGTTAGGGCTACAAGGAAACCTTTCCTACTCATTGGGACCTTAATTTTGTTTTGAGAAATTGTATCAGATTCCTTTTGAGCCTGCAGATTCTGATTCTTTGCAACACTGTACCTGGAAGACTGTTTTGTTGCTGTTTCTTACTTCTGCTTGGAGGGTTTCTGAGCTCCAGGCTCTTATGGCCATTCCTCCTTGTTTTTGTTTTTTTTTTCCCACTGGGACAGGGTGGCCCTTCGTACTAGTCCTTCTTTTTATGCCCAAAGTAGTAAATGAGTTGTCCTTGAATCGGTAGGTGCAGCTCCCTTCCTTTTTCACTTCTCAGTCTGCTAGTCAGAGGGTCCTGCATACCGTGGATTTGCACAAGACAACTCAGATGCTATTTGGATAAAGCTAAGGCCATTTGTAAGTGCGATCAGCTTATTGTTTCTTTTCATTCCAGGACATTGATTGGCTGTTTCTAACCAAACCTTTTCCTCTTGGATATCTAAGGCAGTTTCCTTCTGTTATATTTTTCATGGCAAATCTCTGTTTACTTCTCTTAGAGCTCATTCCACTAGGGGTGTTACCTCTTTCGGTGCCTTCTTCAAGAGGTTGGACACCAGTTCCATCCTTGAAGCTGCTACTTGGTCTTCAGTGCATACCTTGACACCAGTTCCATCCTTGAAGCTGCTACTTGGTCTTCAGTGCATACCTTTATTGAGCATTATAAGTTACATTGGTTTCTAGGGCCAGATCAGGTTTTTCTGAAGCCATTTTTTATGTGTTTGTTGAGGACTCTTCTCAGTCTTGCCCTTCTCATTCTGTTTCTTGAGCTATTTTACTTTCCCTTCTGTTTAGAATACTGCAACAGTGATATAGAAGGACAAAATACTGCTGTGTAAAATCTTAACATAACAATAGATGTCCTCTTTACTGTTGTGGTATTCCTTTCCGTCCCTCCAATCCCCTCTTATTCTTGCTTTTTGTTTTAGATTCCATTCTGGCGGAGTGCTTCCCATTTTTCTTATGCATTTTTTCCTTCTGGATGAGCATGGACTTATTTGACCTGAGGAAACTGTTCTCTTCTGGGGTAGTTCAGTTCTGGGTAGTTGCGTGTGTGTGTTCCTTTAATGCCCTACATTCTGTGCAGGGAGCGTAAGGGTGACGTACGGCATATACAAGATCAATAGGCTTTAGTATACTAGCCGAGTGTCAGGCTGCCCTGGGCTGGAGGTGTCTTCTTCTCTTTACTGTTGCTGTACTCTAAACAGAACATCTACTGTTATGGTAAGATTTTTTAGAGGTCTATATCAGCACATCGAATGCTGAAAATGCCAAATGGAATTTAATTGAACTAAAATGTTCGAAATCTCAGAAGAGCGAACTGATGAAACATCGATTTCTTTCCCAGGGAAAGAAATCGGTGTTCCGTACAAAAAGTTTTTTCAATACTTTAAAGACTGACAGAAGTGGGGGGGCTTTGCCCCCCCTACTTAAATATACCAACTCCGAGACCGCACCACAGTGGAGGAAATAGCAAACTCCGATGATAGCCCACCGATTTTCTTTCCCTGGGAAAGAAATCGATGTTCCGTCAGTTCGCTCTTCTGAGATTTCAAACATTTCAGTTCGATTAAATTTGGCGTTTTTAACATTCAAAATGCTGATAGAGGACCCCTTTTACACAGCTGTACTGGTATATAGTTGTTTGGGTTAAAATGCAGTTAACATTTTTACAAATGTATTTCACTGCCTAGGTGACAGCACTAGAAAAGGACAGATGATGATGTAGGTTATGCTGTTGTCTACATGTGGGTTTCTGGCTTACTGATTCTCTTTGAGGTAGCCACATTATCCCTGGAGACAAAGGACAGATGATGATGTAGGTTATGCTGTTGTCTACATGTGGGTTTCTGGCTTACTGATTCTCTGTGAGGTAGCCACATTATCCCTGGAGACATCTGACATCTTTCAGGATCTGGGTGGGAGAGACCTGTCACCGTGTATCTTTATAGGTTTATGTAATTTCTTATTAATTACCTGCACCAGTGAACTTTCTGTTCAAAAATCAGCATTATAATGAGTACCCTTCACATGGCTGTTTTCATCTCTTCACTGCCACACTCATGTCCCACCTCAACCTCCTTGTTCTCCCTGTCCGCCCTCTTTCTTTCACTCATTACCTGCGCTCCTCTCCTCTCTTCTGTGCCTATCCCCTCACCTTGCCATGTGTACATATGGTTTATGAAAGTAGTTTTCTGGACTACAACCTACAACCCATATTTACTCAGCTGTGCTGCAGTCCTATGACCTATATATTCTCACTCCAAAGGTGTCATGTGATGCATCAGTTTTGTATAAAGTGTATCACTTTTCTATATGATGTCAGTTTTGCAATTCTTGCTATTATGTTGTGCTTTTCTTTTTACAAGTGTCCTTTCTTTCTCTCTGGGCTAACCCTGAAAATGTTCCACTGTAGTCAGCAGTCTACCTTGGTTAATAAATGGAAGTAGAACAAAGTAAATATAAAATAAAATTTATGCCCTAAAAGTCACATTTTAAAATGTATGTTTGTATCTTCAGCTTATATTTTCAAATGTATGTATGATGTATGTCTGTATGCCTGTATATATTTGTTTTGATTAACAAAATGTATAGATTTTTAAACACTGAGGTAGATGGTGATAATTTGTGATTTTTTTTTTTAATTTATTTAATCATGTAGGTGATAAGAAACAAGAAGAATGCTCATTGTCACAGTCCACCAGTGATGGAGAAGTCAGTGTATGTGTAGTTAAAGATGAAGAGAATGAAGATCAGAAAAACTGCCTGTATGTGAACAACAGTAAGTATTATCCTGACTTTGTTTTTTGTTATTGTCATTTTCTTTTGTTTTTGTAGTGTTAAATTTTTTATCCCATTTCTTAGCTACATCTGTTTTTATATGATATGAATGGCGAGCAGCAAATAATGATCAAATAGGACTTTGCTGAAAACTCTTACATTATGTGGGGACAATGTGCCATATCCAGCATCACCTTCATGGGCAAGACTTGCCGTATCCCCTCTATAATAAAATTCCAAAGTTTCCAAACCTTATAGTGAATTATGCTTGAATTTTGCTAAAGTTCTATTCATTTAGTCACTCTGAACCGAACAGGCTTCAGTGCATTGATCATTAGCCAACATGTATATTATTTTATGTTATATTATATATTGTAAAGTGGAATTCCATACAGTATATATCAGTATTGAGTGCATAAACAAGCACTGTTTGATCATTTCAGAACCTCATTTTGTGATGTAGGAAGCTTACCAATAACAGTCATGCCCTCTTGCAGGACATGTATCGATACAGCTTCAGGTTCAAGTGCTGCATTGCTTGGATACTGAAAATTATGACATTGTCTACTACATAGTGATGATAGTGACATTAAAAGGAAATGTTAATGTTCCTTCAAAAGTGAAATTTTGTAGATATGTAATAAAATTATACTATGGTAACACTATGCGGTCATAGGTTTTTCAAATTTCTTACCATGCATGTGGGATGCATTAGATCAAGGAGGGTGTGCAAAACATTTTTTTTAATGTTATGTAACTGTGCAGATGTTAATATTCCTGAATACTGCTATTATATTGATGTCAACAACTAAACAAAGATGTTGTCTAAAATAGTTCAAAAATGTAGTATTCCACCAGATGCAGTACTTAACTGTCTTTGAATGTTAAAATTTTGCCAGATTATAGTTATACTGAACTCCAGAGGAAAACATGAATGTATTGTTGTAAAACAGCATGCATCGCACACTGTGATTCTGATATGGTCTTACAGAGTTAGCCGTTTATATTTCAGTTGAAGTATTTCTCTTCTCTGCTCTTGGTCTTAAATTGGCTTTCTACGTGAACAGTACTCCTTGGGACTTAACATTTGTCTTACTTGTGTGTTGGTGTTGGACAGCTGAGGTGTGGAGTCTTTGTTAGTGGCACCTGTAAGGCATGGCAAAATGATAGCCAGTGTCTGTGTTTTAAATCAGTAAGACTGTCACCATACAAGATGGAGTTTTACAAGTAGCTGTTACACTGGCATTGATTATTCATAGTTTCTTCAGAATTGCTCTGATTTGTGCACAAATGTTTTGTCTGTTAGTTTGTGTCTGATTTCTTGACTCTGAATTAATGATCCATGCAACTAGACAGTTTGTCGTACTATTTCTCTGCCTAATGTTAGGACAGGAGAATTGAAAAGCACTCCCCTTTCCAATAGGGTAGTGTAATGAAGCAGTTTAAAGCTAGAAGGAGTTTAGTCATGTAGCACAAGGAATAGGCCCTCATGGGCTACAGTGTAACATACCCATCTCAAGCTACGTTTTTTTTTAATAGACATCTTTATTAAATCTCAAATAAAAGTGACAGATACACATACATTAATAAAAAAAATCCATAGTAATATTTTTGATGCAGTATACCTTTCCTTTTTATCAGTTGTTCAGTCTGATGATGCATACATAGGTTCATAGATGAGTACTGGGCTAACTGCCCTTGTGGGCCATTTTAAGCCTAGCCAGTTGTCCCGTGTGAGAATCAAACCCTGCACCATGTGCCTATAAGGTGAACACTTACCAGTACACCATCCTATACATTTTTCAAACCTTCCTTCCCTTAACCCTCAATCCCCTTCCTCCTAAACATTATTCTGCATGTATTGTTCCCACAGATTCCATTTACTTTAATTCACTGTAAATTGCTGTTTCGTATTGCTAAGGATTACTCCTCTGTTTCTTTCATCTCCTTTGCAATATTCAGTACTTCAGTTGTAGTTAGTTTAGATTTTGATTTCTGTTTTATAATAATTGCTTTTTTAGCAGCTAGTAGCATCAAACTTAGTAGGCCTGTGTCCCAGCTCAAAAGAATATACTAACCTCACTGCATTGATATTGTGTAGAGCTTGAAAGAACTCAGACTTACAGCACAAGAGATATCCATTGCATTAGTAATAGCTGGACTCAGTAACTTTTGATTTTTTGTGTGGCAGCCCAAATCCAAATATGCAGTATTGTGCACAACACCAGAGAATGTTTTATCTCATAAGAAGTGGACATTCTCTGTAATGTCATGGACTGTGTGCATAAGCACTATGACCACTTAGCACATGAAACTTGCTTAGATGTTTCCCACCAACATCGCCCATGATGCAGTTGTGCTGCTGGAGCTCCAGGTCTTCTCTGCAACTTCTAGAATCTGGTTTCCATCTGAACTTTACTCAGCAGAGCTGCAGTCATTTTCTTATTTTCCTCCTAAAGGTTTGCTGCATAGCATTCCATTTGCTTAGTCAGGTAATCAAGTTATAATTTCTTGACTAGCGGGATTGCACAATTTACAGTGCAGGCCTTGGCCTTCCACCTGACTTTAAGACTCCTCGACCCTTGCTCTGGAAGTGTGCCTGCACCCACCAAATTGACTTAAACAACAGCTATTCCTACAGTGTTATTTACTGTAAGAACCTTAACAGAGCAACACTGGCAGCAAAAAAAAAAAAAAAAAAAAGATGAATTCCTGCAAATTAATCAAGCTCTTATGTTTCATTGAAATAGTTCTCCAACTTTGCCAAAACAGCTTTTGGCTCTAATAGGCCTCTCTGTTTTCTGCCTAGTTATAAAGGGTCTGTATTATATATTCGAACTTTCTAAACTTCAAATCCCATATGTTCGACAACATATGATCGAAGTTTAAAAGTTCGAATATATAATAAAAAAAAAAAAAACTT
The DNA here is from genome assembly GCF_019279795.1 of Protopterus annectens. Lineage (NCBI taxonomy): Eukaryota > Metazoa > Chordata > Ceratodontiformes > Protopteridae > Protopterus > Protopterus annectens. The sequence goes on along the minus strand of NC_056741.1, from coordinate 853,622,364 downwards.
AACGGTGCAGGCAGGGGTGCAAGCCCCCCACACCCCCCATACTTAAATATACCAATTCCGAGATCGCACTTCAGTGCAGAAAAGGGAAATTCTCCCATTCTGCACCGAACGGCACCATTACGTTTAACCTTCAAACTCTTGAAATGTCGATCATATGGTGTCAGCCATATGACATTCGACATTTCAGGCGTTCGTAGTTCTAATAGGAACCCGTTATAAATCTTCCATTAAAAGGCTTATGACAGTTATAAAGAAAGCCTCCATATTTTGTTCTCCTGTCTCCCTCAACATCAGTGCCTCCCCACTAGGCCAAATTCAATACAGCTCCATGCAGCTGCTACGTCACTGAAGGCATCTTTCCTGCCACTTGCTCTGTTGCAAGCAGAGAAGTTGCAAAGTGGAATTGTGGCATAAAAAATAGTCATTCCCTTGGTGAGCCAAACTCCCTTAACATGTGATAGAGCCCAGAGAGCACTTCCCATGGGCTTTGCCATCTCCTCTGTTTTTGCACTAAAGGAATTGAAACAGTTGGCATGGGTGTTATGGGAGATCAGGGACAAAATGTTGACAGCTGTGTCTCCTGTTGGCAGAAAACATTATCTAAAACAGAGGCAATTGCAGACACTTGTTTTCTATTGCTTACTTGCAGAATCTGCTCCCAACATTGGAAGTTGTTACACTTCCAGTTTCCACACCCCAGATATTTCCCTTCATATTGGGTGTGAACATTCCAGCAGTAGTCACTGGTTTTTGACTTTTAATAGCCCAGGTATGGGCTGTTTCGGAATGTGGGTTGGCAGCAATATTAACACTGCAGTAGATGCCATTGCAATCAAATCTGGTACCTGGTTTCTGCTGCTAATGCAAAAAAATAGGGGTGACCCACAGACCTCATTCTATCACTACAAGAAAAGCTATAAGAAGTATGCTATTACATTCACAATCCTTTTGAATGGTCCCAGCCCCTGTGGACCTTCTAAAAGATGCCTTGGAACAACATTGACAGAGTAGTCCCAGTGCCACGAAAGGCAGGCAGAATATTATACCCACCCAGGGATTGTGGGGTTTGGTAGAAACTATCCCCATATATGGACTACATTGTGAGTACATCAGCTCTTAGAGACTGAGGAGTCTCAAAACCCAGCTGTTCATCCACCAGACAGAGAAGTCTGGAAAGTAGGCTAGGGAAGTGCACCTTTGGCTACTCTACTTTGTCATGAAGGCTGCTTAGTTATCTGTTGCATATGGCTTATTTTCAGAGTAACCCATACAACCAAATAAACTGCAACTAAGTACCTGCCATATCGGGATAAGAAGAAAGAGATCATGGATCTCGCTGCCATGTACACCACCATTAGAAGCCACACGATTCACATTATTTACATAATGACTGAATGTTCAGTCAGAGCTGTGGCTGCTGACACTGTGATGTGATGGCACATCTTACTGAGGCTTACAGATTTTGAGAAACAAACTTAGTTGACCTTCACAAATGTCCCATTTACTGGTCCTTTCCTATCTGGCAAGGAAGTCAACGGGTACCAAAAAAATGTGGAGGAACAGGGCAAGACTGGCACGACTGTGGAAATAAAGTTAAAAAGCAATTGTCAGAATGCTGGGTAGTTAGCATTGCATGTGGTCCCATCATGGCCTACAACAAATTTACCAAAGAGGGAGGAGGAAGTGGAGAAATAGAGGCTTATTTCATAACTGTAATAATGCCTGTAGAGATAGGAGTGATGCCCATCGGACGGGGCAGCAAGCATTTAATAAACAGTGAGCCTCGACCCTGGAGGAAAGATACCTAGACAGTTCCAATAGTCGTAGGAGCAACGGGTCTTATGAAAGAGTCTACAGTCTTATTTAGATATGTTGCCAATCCACGTCACCCTGTACAAATTGCAGAGGGAGTCATTACTGGGCACATTGCGGATGTTGCGAATAGCACTTTAGCTGACATCAAAAATTGAAACAATACTAATTTCATGAACTTTAATCGTACTTTGACTTAAGAATGGGGTCCATTCCTGTAATTGTATTAGAACCCCAAACGATTTGGAGGAATTAAAAAAAGGGAGCAAAGTTGCCTTCGGAAAGATAAATACCCTGTTGGGAACTCTTTTCTTTTTCACACAACTCATGTCAGATAAAGTAAATAATTGTCTCCATTGTGGTGAACAAATCCCACACAGAGACTTTCATACTCTGTGTTACTTGCCTAGGCCAAGACCATGACGTCCCAGATTGTCATTTTTGTGCTAGGTTTAACACTAGATGTAGGGTCGAATTTGTAGCTGGTTTTGTAAGACAAGAATCAGCTGAACCGCGTCCGATGGCATCCACCAGTCGTCCTGATCTTAATGGGCATATACTCAAAAAAGAGAAGAAACTTGAGCCAAAGTCATCGGACGACAATCACTCCCCAGCTGACTCTCCTGCTAGACTGATAGATAATTGCTGAAGAAGGTGAGGCACCTTCACAGCCCCTTTCAACATTTGAAACACTGAACCAGGCCTCTGTCGAGACCCATTGGGAGTCCGACATGCCTTTGGTTCCTTCAGCTTCTGCAGCTCACGTCTTCAAGCTCATCAGGTGAGTCCGAGGCCATTCAGCAGGCCACACCTTCTGATGAGCGTTTGTTGACCAGTGACACATCGAAGGCCTTCGCCAGTGCATTTTCACAGAGAGTCAGGCACCAGGGCATCAGATGCATCTAGGCCTAAGGCCAAACCTACCCCAAAGAAAGGCAGTGTGGCAGGGCCTCCACCTAGGTCTATGGGCTGCCATTTACTTGGATCCCAACAGAATTTGCTTAAAATAGCTGAGATCTTTATTAACATTGTAAGAGCCAGACAGACCAGAGGTGAAGCTACCCCAGGAAAAAGGAACAGGAATGTGTGTATGCTGATCTTGACCCCGAATCCTGATCTTGACCCTGAATCCTTCCTATCTGACAAAGATTCAGACTTTGAGGACTTTGTCTTAGAGAAAGAACCCTCTTATGCATCATTTAGAGAGTCAGATTCTGAGGAGAACCTTCTTTCTGCTTCACCTCCAGAGAATCAAACGTTTAGTGAGACTCTTCTTGCTGTAAGACAGCCTTTTCAGTGGGAAGCACAAGATTGCCCTCAGGCCATGAAGAGAGTTTGGGAGTTCTTGGTCCTCCCCGAGCACAAACCTTTAGGTGTCCTCCCATTTTGGAAGTGGCAGAGGATGTTTTTCAGGATGCCTCCATGTATCCTGATGTCCTTCCCCCTGCCCCTAGGAAACCAGACAGATTTTACAGGGTGCAAGACACCCATAAGTATCTATTTAAGAATCCTTCTGCTGATCCAGAAGTTGTTACTTTTGGACCTAAAGAGGCTGGGTCTAGTGTCTCCAAGAATCCCCTGCCCATGGACAAGGAGAGTAGGGCCCTGGCCAGATTGGGAAAAAAAGCTATGCACCTCCACTCCTCTGTGTATGAGGACCCTCAACTGTCATTTTCATATAATCAAATATCAGCAAACCAAGGGGTGTGGCCAAGATGCCAGTCTGATAGCAGCAGAAATCCATAGCTGTGCTTAGATTTTAATATCATGACAGAAAATGTACTTCAATTTTTAGAAAAATCTAACTAAAAGTATACTAAAAGATAGATTAACATAAACTCTTTATTATTTTCTAAAAATTAATACATAGTCAAGAGAATTTTATTAATTATTCCTGTCAAGAAGTTTTCTCTTGGAGATCTCAAGATGAAAAACTCTAAGAACCCACCCCAGGAGAGTGCAGTGAAGAAAGAACTACATCTTATAATAACAAACATCCAAGAACTGTCACTAAAAACATGAGCAACTGGAAGAACTCACACCAGGAGAGTGCAGTGAAGAAAGAACTACATCTTATAATAACAAACATCCAAGAACTGTCACTAAAAACATGAGCAACTGGAAGAACTCACACCAGGAGAGTGCAGTGAAGAAAGAACTGCATCTTATAATAACAAACATCCAAGAACTGTCACTAAAAACATGAGCAACGTGAAGAACCCACACCAGGAGAGTGCAGTGAAGAAAGAACTACATCTTATAATAACAAACATCCAAGAACTGTCACTAAAAATGGACAGATTCAAAAAACAAAATGGATATTATCAAACAAGAATGCAGTAAGCAACTGGAACTTCTAAATGGAATAGTAAAAACACAATCTGAACAGATTTTTGCCTTGGAAGAAACAGTAACTGACCTGGATACTAGAGTGACAGAAAATGAACATCACAATGAATTTCTTCTGAAACAAAACACCAGACTGATTGAGAAACTGGAAAACCTTGAAAGTAGATCAGAGAGGAATAACATAAGAATATATGGAATTCCTGAGAAAGAAGAGCGTGCTGACATGATTCAAGTCCTCAATAAGTGGTTTTCATCAGCACTAAACATGCCTGAATCAGTCTGTTTTGGTATTGAGAGGGTTCATCAGTCCCTGGCAAATCCAGCTTCATCTCTGAGTTCATCTAACCTCAGGTCTGTAATTGTTAGATTTCTTTCCTCACAAGACAAAGACTTAGTGCTGAAATCAGCTTGGACTAATTCCCCTATCAAGATGGGTGAAAAAGTTATTCATTTTGACAATGACTACACTTCTACAGTCATATCCAGAAGAAAGCAGTGTGTTCCTCTAAGTCCTTGAAAAAAGCCAATATTAAAGCTCAAATTATTTTTCCTGCAGGAATAAAAATCACCTTGCCAGAAGGAATGAAGATCCTTGATTCCCTACAAGAAGTAGTAGAATTTATCCAAAAGAAGAAAGTACTGTCTGACATAGAAGAAATGGAATGATCATCCCAGAGTTTGAAGAGACAGGCAACAAAAAATGTAGATGGTCTGTGAAAGGAGGAGCAAACAAAATAAGAAACTAAAGGACAAATTAATACATTCCTTCTAATTTTAAATGCTTTGTTTTATGAATGATAATATATTTGATTCTGGAAAATCTCTATATTGTAAGGTAATGTGAATCATCTTTATTATTAACTTTTTCTTTTCCTTTCTATATCTGTTTTTTCTAATTATATATAGTACTAACTATTTAAATAACATTCTCTCTCTCATTCTCCCTATTACTTTTTTGTTACTTATGTTCCTTTTCTCCCTTTTCCCCACTCTAAGTACTTTACATACTTTTCCCGTTTAAATAACTACAAATGATACATGTCTTCTAATGCTTCAGTAATAGTATAATTTAACTTAATACCAAAGTGCATTTTTTCTAGTGGGTCAGTGGTGGGGTAACAATGCGTTTCTGATTAGTGTTTCTAACTAAATGTTTTAGACTCTGTTTAGACACATATAGACATTAATTCAATACATTAATGGTGTTTTGTAAATGGCTAAATAGACGTTATATATATATTGATATATATACATACATACATACACTAGGTTCTTTTTTTTTCTGGTCTGGTTAATTGGTGGGTAAATGATTGAAATGTTATAAAATGATTTCTTATTTGAGCAGCTGTTACTTCTAAATAGCTGATCTGAAGTAGAGACTTCATTTGTCAGCAACCTGTGGGTCTTGGATCCGATATCAGATCCGAGCCGGCAACTTGTTTCAAGCTAATGGATCCGAGCTCCTCCCCTCACCCATAATCCCCTGCCAACCCCCCATGACCTCAGATCTAGTTTGCCGTGCTTGTGGATAGCTGGATTCCATTGAGCTCAACAGTAAATCGTCAGTTAAGTGTGTTTTTTCTGTCAAATTCTCTTCCTTTTTTTTTTTTTTTTTTTTTTTTTTTTTTAAAAATAAAAGTGTGTAAGAGTTAGGTACCCTGTAGTGTTAAAATATTTCTTTTACTTAGTTTTTTTTCCCTCCCTTCGCTGGTCGTTAGTGAGTGTGTGTGTGTGTTGCGTTTTTGGGGCCTGTGTGTTTGTGTAGCACTACCTTTTTCTTTTAAGTATGGCTGAGGCCCCAAAAGCCATTTTTTCTAAATGTACCGAGTGTGGCCATAAGCTCTCCCCTGCTGATGGCCACACTCTGTGCGTTCGGTGCCTTGGGGTTGAACACCTCACCTCAGGCTGTACCATTTGTGCAGCGTTCAACCCCAGGGCACTGAAAGAGCGGAGGTCGAAGCTGGTCCTGGTGGGACTTTTGCCCCCGGACTCTGCTCCGGCCTCCACTGCTCCCGTGGCACTACCACAGGCTGTGGTTGTTGCCACTCCTGCCCCCCTTCCTTCGGCCGGGACTCGAACTCCCGCTAAAGCGTCGGAGGATAGGGAGGCTATGAGGGAGAAACAGAGGGAGAAGCACCACAAGCGGCGGGCCGAGGCCTCCGCTTCGGCCCCAACTAAGCGAGCTTCTCCCTCCACTGCTTTTAGGTCTCCTCCTCCTCGGCTCCGATCCCCTTGTTTCTCCCCAGGGCCCGAGGAGGCCCAATCTCCATCGAGGTCATCGAGGCAGCATTCCAGGCCTGCCTCGGTGGCCTCTTCGAGATCAACTTTCAGCATGTCTGATGCAGACTTGGACCGGATGATGCGAAGATTCATCCAGGCCCAGCTGCAGATGGGAGTGCTCTTGCCTCCCCCCCCCCTTCGGGGGGGGGGAGCTCGACACCTTTTTTCCATCCAATTGCTCCTTCTCCGACCCGCTACCCGTGTTTGGAGCGTTCGGAGCCGAGCAGCGTTGGAGCCGGGGGTGGGTCGGCGCCAACAGTACTTGGTACTTCGGATCCGACCTCTCTGAGCCGTGGGCCGAGCTTCGGATCCGAGGGATTCAGTGTGCCTTCGGCTCCGTCCAGGTCGGAGCGCACTGGTCCTTCGGATCTGATGGTCTCTGCGCTGGTTCTGATCCCTTCATCGGATCCGAGTGGGAGCCGACTCTCTGAGCCCAGTGAGAGTGGTTCCCCCTCGGCCTTCGATGTAGTGGAGAGGGCCCTGTTGAGAGCATCCGGACCCCCGGCCCTTGTCTCGACTCCACCCTGCACTCCCTCTCTGCTGGGCCAGGCTTCCATCACCCGGCCAAAGGGACAGCCTGCTTCAATGTCCCAGGTAGTTCCATTGGAACAGGATGTTGCTGGTGAGGCCTCCTCGGACAGCCCCCCCGAGGAAGTGCCCCGCAAGCATAAGTGCAAGAGGAGGCACGTGGACTCCCCTGAGTCCTTAACTGAAGACACGGACTTGGATGAAGGGGAAGACTCCCCAAGATCACCCCCTGAGGATGTCTCCTTTGGAGACATCATGGAGATGCTGAGGATCAGAGGTGGGTGGTCTGCCCCCAAGTCTTCCTCCGAGTCCGTGTTTCTGGAGGCATTCGAAGCAGGCCCGTCTACCTCTTGGGTGTCCCCCCTGGCCGACCCCTTGGTGGACCTTATTACCACCAGGGCGTGGAAGGACCCGGATACCGTGGAGCCAATACCCAAATGCCCGGACAGGATACTAAGCCCCCCCCTCTGACCAGTCGCACTGGAGCAAGGGTCCCCCCGTAGATGCCATGTTGACGGCAGCAGCCACGAAGAGGGAACTAGCTCAGGAGAGCCCCTCAGTCCATCCACCGAGCAAGGAGTCCTGCTCGATGCACCGCTTAGGGAAGCGAGTTTTTAGTTCAGCGACCTTCTATATGGCACATGTCATCAGGATGCAGCGGGATCTTATCAAAGAATATGCTGCCTCTCCCCCTGAGTCCATGTCGGCGTAGGACAAGCAATTGTACTCCACCGGAATGGCCACTCTGAGATCCATTTCAAACACCTCTATGCGGCTACTGTCCCACGCCACCAAGGGAGCTGCTAGGGCTAGCGGAGCGGGCCTGGTCATGAGACGTCAGGCCTGGCTCCATCATTGTGACTTTGCGGAGCCCTATAAAGCGTCTTTTGCGAACGCCCCTTTCGATGGTTCTGCCCTGTTTGGCAAAACGGTTCACGAGACACTTGTCCAGTGCGAGAAGGACGGGAAGACGTCTGCTGTCTGAGTCCGCTTCTCTGCGCCCCAGCGGTCCTTTTCAAAGAACCAAAAGGGTCAGAAGAAGATGTGGTTCTGGAAATCGCAACGTTCCCAACCCGCTCCAGACAACCAGTCCTTCCGTGGCAGAGGAGGACAGGGAAGACGCCGCCCCAGGGGCAGAGGGGCTCCGAGAAACTTTGGGTCCAGAGAACCTTTCTCTGACCGGCCCACGCAGCAGCCCTGAAGGGTTGCCCGACTGCTCCACTCTGGAGGCAGTCAGGGGGGCGCTTCTCGGAGCACCGCTGGGTGCTTCAAATTATATCCAGAGGGTACAAAATACCATTACTTCATGTCCCCAAAATCAAGAACCTCCCCGATGTACCACCCGAAGAGGGAGGCTGCAGCCGCAAAAATTCAGCAGCTGCTAAGAAAAAGAGCCATCCAACCCATCCCCCAAGACCAGCTCGGATTAGGGTTCTACTCCAGGTTCTTTTTGGTGCCAAAAAAGACGGGGGACTTGAGACCGATTTTAGACCGGTCCCGCTTGAACCTGTCGGTAACCAAGGAAAAATTCCGAATGGTCACTCTTCAATCTATTCTCCCCCTTCTAAGGGAGAACGGTTGGATGTGCTCTATAGACCTCAAGGATACGTACTACCACATTCTAATGGACAGACGATGCAGGAGGTTCCTCCGCTTCCGGCTGGGAGCCAGTCACTACCAGTTCAGGGTCCTTCCCTTTAGCCTCACCACAGCCCCCAGGGTGTTCACCAAGGTATTAGCAGTGATTGCGGCCCACCTGAGACTCCAGGGAATACAGGTCTTTCCTTACCTGGACGACTGGCTCCTGACCGCACCAACAAGGCATCTACTTTGCTCAACCAGAGATTTCTTTCTCCGCCTAGCCCCGCAGTTAGGCATCACCATCAGTGCCGACAAATCCTTTCTGGCCCTGACACAAGCCATAGAATTCATAGGAGCCAGAATAGACACCAGAGAGCTACGAGCCTTCCTAACGTCCGAACGACTTCGGAATTTGCAACTCTGTGTGCGGGCTATCCTCCAGTCAGAGACCCTCACCAGCGGAATTGGTCCTGAGGGCGCTGGGCTCCATGGCAGCAGCGATAACGCTCCTTCCATGCGCCCGTCTGAACATGCGGGTACTGCAATGGACCCTTCTAGTACAATGGTCCTTTCTGTCCTTTCCTCTTCATCACCCCATTGCTATCAGCAAGGCTTGCAGGAGGGCTCTATTATGGTGGCTCCATGCTCCAGACCTCCATACGGGCCGACCCTTCTGCACCTCTCCCCCTCTTGCCACGGTGACCACGGACGCCTCCCACCTCGGGTGGGGGGGGGGCATTATTCAGGCAGGACGGTCCAATGCACGTGGAACGATACAGAGACCTCCCTGCATATCAACGTTCTGGAGATGAGAGCGGTGCTGTACGCGTTGCAAGCACTTCAGAATCTCCTCCCCATAGGAACGATTGCAATTCAGTCGGACAACATGTCAGTTGTCTGGTACATCAACAAACAGGGGGGAACCAGGTCTTACCCTCTATGCCGCGAAGCCATGAGAGTGTGAGAATGGGCGATCTCCACCAACCGCTTTCTGATTGCAACGCACATTCCAGGCCGGGCCAACATCCTAGCGGACAAACTCAGTCGCACCCTTCTTACCCCGTATGAGTGGTCTTTCAACCCACTAGTAGCGAAGCAGATATTCGCAATATGGGGGCAACCCTGCTGCAATCTTTTTGCCTCTCCCTCAAACACCAAATGCGGCAATTTCTTCGCTCTGATTCCCCCTCCAGGGGAAACTCCAAGAGACGCTCTGGTGCATGCTTGGCCACCCTTTCTACTTTATGGCTATCCTCCTCTACCCCTGATGCTGCAACTTTTACAGAAAGCCTCACGGTTGGGGAGCAGGATGATCCTCATTGCCCCATTCTGGCCTCGGCAAATTTGGTTCCCTTACCTGTGGTCTCACCTAGTGAATCCTCCTTGGATTCTGGATCCCAGTCCAGATCTAATCTCCCATCCATCGGACTTACCGACCCCAAATCTGGGCAATCTGAAGCTGACAGCTTGGTTGCTCCAGTTCCACTCTTAGTTAGGACTCCCGGTATCTCTTCACCAGTCAAAGCCATCCTCGTGGCAGCGCATAAGCCCTCCACCAGGAAAGTGTACCGCAGTAAATGGAAACGTTTCTCCATCTGGGCGGAGCATCATAATCTAGATCCCTTTACGGTTCCTCTTCCATCTATATTAGACTTCCTAACCGAACTTTTTCAGGAAGGCGCTAGTTGCTCAACTGTCAAAGTGCAATTGGCTGCCATCTCCCATTACCATGTGGGACATGACACAGGGCCCTTGATGTCTGCCAAGTTGTGTAAAACCTTTCTCAAGGGCACTTTTTTGCTTAGAACCCCTATAAAAGAAGCCGTACCACCTTGGGATCTTTCACTAGTTCTTCTAGACTGCTCCACCTTTTGAACCTGCTGCTTCAGTAGATCTCAAATACTTGCCCTGGAAAACAGCATTCCTTGTAGCCATTACTTCTGCGAAAAGAGTTTTGGAGCTTCAAGCTCTTTCTGTGAAGCCTCCTTATTTGATCTTTCACCCGGACAGAGTGTACCTCAGGATCAATCCCTCTTTCCTTCCCAAAATAGCATCAGAAACCAATATAAATCAATCCATAAATTTACCGGTTTTCTTCCCTAAATATCAGAATAAAGGAGAGTACAAGCTGCACTCATTAGATGTTCATAGGCAGCTATGTTTTTATACTCATAGAACAGCTGGTCATAGACAGTCCGACCAGCTGTTCGTTTCCTTTGCCAAATTCTATTTGAGGAAAGCAATATCAAAAGTATCTCTATCACGCTGGATTTCACAATGTATCCTATTAGCGTACCAAGCCTCTGGGAGACCCGCACCTGAAGGAGTTCAAGCACATTCCACTCGTTCCATCTCTACTTCTGCGGCCTTCAAATCTAGAGTTCCATTGGATGATATTTATTCGGCAGCCACTTGGACCTCATCTTATACCTTTATTAACCACTATAAACTGGACATGATTTCTAGAGGGAGAGCATCCTTTGGCTCTGCGGTGCTCCGCAATATCCTTCCATGATGGCCACCCAAGATTCAGGTAGCTGGGGACTCTGTCCCACAGGTTGCTGACAAATGAAGTCCCTACTTCAGATTAAGAAGTTATGTACTCACCATAACGTTCCATCTGAGTAGGTAGCTTCATTTGTCTGCAACCATCCCCCCCTCCTTCCCCCTGACCTTCAGCGGATCTATGTTAGTTGGTATACCCTTTTTGGGTACATATTGAGAGGCAAACTCGATATGAGGTCATGGAGGGTTGGCAGGGGATTATGGGTGGGGGGAAGAGCTAGGAGCTCTGATCCATTAGCTTGAAACAAGTTGCCGGCTCGGATCCGATATCGGATCCAAGACCCACAAGTTGCAGACAAATGAAGCCACCTACTCAGATGGAATGTTATGGTGAGTACATAACTTCTTATTTTTATATGAAAGGGTTAATTTTTTCATGATGATGTTTTGTGAGGAAACTGGTAGTCTCTGTGACTGTTCTCATTGTGGATATTCATGACATGCACTGACAAGGCAGCTTGAGTGTTTTTTTTTTTTTTACTTTCTGTAAACTCTGAAAGCTTCAAGATTTGATTTTCCCGCCAAAATGCTTTTTTCCTCACTAGAGACAATCTCTGCTACGCATGAGCTTATTTAGATACTTTTTAACAAGTTTATGAAGCTGCAGCTTGAGCGAACAGTGATGACATCACTTGACCTTTTGAACTTGTTAAATGGCTGTATTTAGAATTATTTTCTCTTGAAATTCTGTTATCCTTCACTTAGATACTTTAAATGTAAATAATTAGTTCTGATAAAAGTGTTACTCCTTTGAAAATACCTATGTTCTTTTATAGATGCATACATTCTGCAGATTCAGTGACACTTTTAGTAACTAAATGACATCAAATGAACTAGGAGCTGCATTTGAAAACTCATGCATATTAACATCAGAATTATGTTACATAACTAAACTTTTATTAAACAGAGGGTTGTGAGGCTTTTTTTGTAATAACTGTTATGTATATATTCAATAGATCCTTGCATGAAAAATGTTAGATAGATGACTGACAAAATGGTTAAAACATCTGATGTTTCTTGAAAAGTCTTGGAAATATTGACAATCTTCTTAACCTTCAACTTCTAATGTTTATACATACTTTGATCTGATGTGTATTTCTGACATATCCACTTATCAAAGGTGCTATTATATGTAACATATTCATATAGCTTCAGTTATATTGGACACTCATTTTAATGTATATTTCATGGACTCGGAGATTTCTTTAGTTGCTTTCATAATGCTTTTCTTTTTTGTTTGTATACTATATTCTAAGCAGAGCGGGATAATTTGTGTCTTTTGGTGATGGATGGATGGTTTAGTTAAGTTTTTAACTAAACCAGAAACTTTATGTTTCTTGTATGTGTTTGTAAACAGTTTAGGGTTTTTGAAAGTAGTGCTTAATACACGTTATACATCCATGGTAAGTATGTTTTCAGTAGATTTCAAGTCAACATGGAAGAAAGGTTTTTCAGTAAGTAACAACATTCACATTATAGTCAATGGCTTATAAATGTTTGTCATTAAATTTTAATGGTTTGAACAATAATGTCAAAAGAGTTGGTTTGCTTAAATATATCAAAATGCATAAAGCCCAGATCATCTTTTTACAGGCAACCCATCTATTAAAAAAGACCTACAAAAATACTCACTTAAAGGCTATACCAGTCTGGCTGATTCATGTTTTAAGACTGAGAGAAGAGGCACTCTTATTCTATGAAAAATTACTTATACTATGCCAAGAATTATGGATACAATTTCAGATAAAGATAAGGATGCTAAGCATGGTTATTTTAGAAATCAATAAGAAGTGTTATACTTTGATTAATACATACTGGATACCAGGACTAAGTACTAAATATGTTGACAAATATTTGGACCTGATTACTTTAAATGCAAAAGGAGAAGTTATAGCAACAGGTGATTTTAACTGCCTGTTATCAGGCAATGATACCTCTAAAAATGGTAAAATAAAACTAACATCTCAAGCCAAGAAGTTAAATGACTTTACAAACCAGGTGAACCTTAAATATATACATGGTCTAAGAGAACATTATTCCTTATTCTATACTCCCTATTCATATTGGTTTGGTACACAAGCAAACACTGATGTTTTATATCAAATAATATATACTCAAAATAACTCATGTATCTATGACTTATCCACTTTCCGACCATAATGCTCTAAACTTTACATTAACTATGCATACAGATGATTTAAGATTTCTACAGAGAATTCCTGCTTACATAAGTAAGTTAAAAGACTTTAGGGAATGGATAATGAAAGAAATAGACATGTTTATGGAAAAAATGATAATGGTGAAGTGACTGATACTATACTACGGAACACCTTTAAAGTTAAGTGACTGATACTATACTACGGGACACCTTTAAAGTTAAGTGACTGATACTATACTATGGGACACCTTTAAAGTTTATATATATGGTAGAATAAATTCTCGGTACCTTAAAAAAGGAGAGAGTGGGGCAAGGAGCTTACAAAAAAAACTAGACAAGATAAAAATGGACGCAAAACCAAATAGTGACACATAAAGTTACTAAGTTAAATCAAAAATACTTAAGTTCTGAATCATAAGGCAGCCATAAAACTGGAAAATTTGAAATTACAATCTTTTGCTGTAAATCCTAAATATCTGCATAAAATAGTGGTAAGATCCAAAAAAACAGTCAAAATTTTATTAATGGGATTAAATATAAAAATGGTGGTTCAGTTAAGAGTACATCTAACTTAATGGGCATATTAGAAGTGTTCAAAAACTACTTTAAAGATATAAATAACACACCACTTTTGGAGACATAATGTAATAAATAATTTTATTCAAGAAAATATAACTACTAAGGTATCAATGCAACAAAATAACATATTAAATAAACAAAAATAACATTAACAGAAGTGAAAGAGCAAATAAAAAAATTAAAAGATAATAAAGCTCCAGGACTGGCTGGAATAATTACTGAACTATATAAGATTTTTTCTGAATATATAATAAAGAAAATGCTAAGTGCCTTTACTATGGTTAAGCAAAAATGTATAACACTCCCATCATGGAAATATTCAGTTACCCCCCCCCCCCATTTTAAAACGAGGTAAGGGCCCCAAATCGTGTGATTCATATAGGCCAATTTCGTTACTAAACACTGAATATAAAATTTTCATGACAATATTAGCTAATAGGATAAAGAAAATATTACCTAATCTAATACATAATGATCAGACAGGGTTCAGTCTTCATAGAAACATGCAAGATAACATTATTAAATTACTTCATTAATAGACATCGCATGCAAATGCAAAAAAACAACTAACTATTGTCAGCCTAGACATAGAAAAGGCTTTTGATTCTATTAGTTGGTTTTATCTACAAAGAATCCTGATTGGTTTTGAGTTCTCCTCCTTTGTCAACTTATTAATGAAAGTTTTGAGTTCTCCTCAGGTTTTGTCAACTTATTAATGAAAATGTATAGTGGGGCACAAGCTTATGTGAAAATCGGATCATGTCTATCCTCACCACTCGAAATCCTCAAGGGAACTAGACAAGGTTGTCCTTTGTCACCATTATTGTTTGCTCTTTCAATGGAACCTTTTGCTACATACATCAGAAACAAGCAAAATATAAAAGGCTTTCAAGTTAATAAGGACTATTATCCAAAGGTACAGTTATTTGCTGATGATATGTTGTTAACGTTGGGTGATATTGATGGTTCTTTGTATGATGTTATAAATACTTTAAGCAAGTTTGAAAGAATGTCAGGGCTTAAATTTAATCATACTAAATCGAAAACATTACTAATTAATAAAAAGATCAACAAAAACCTAAGAGAAAATAGCCTGTTTAATTGGGAGAATGATGTACTAGAATATTTGGGTGTCAGTATAAAGCGTACATGGAAAGAGTCCGTTAAACTGAACTACAATAATTAAATAACCACCATTAGTGAACTTTAAAGATGGAATAAAATGTTTTTCACAATGGAGGATATGCTGTCTTTAAATCAAATGATTTTACTTAAAATTTTGTTTTATATACAGTCATTGATACTATCCCTCCCAAAAACTTATTTAAAAAATTAGATTCCATGCTACTTAAATTTTTATGGTTCCTTTTAAAACCTAGGATTTCATATAAATGGCATATTAGAGCTTGGAACATAATGGGATAGCATTCCCTAGCTTAGATCTTTATTCCAAATCAGTTATAATTAATGTAATATTATATTGGCTCTCATCTACCTATATATCTGGCTGGAAAATAATACACCCGATTCATATAACTGATGTCAGAACTATGCAAAATCAATTTAAAGAACAATACGAAATAAGTAGAGTTACTTGGCTTTTACTTGAATTTTGTTTATTTAATAAGTTTGAACATTTTTCTTATGGCACCAATCAAATATTTAATAACTTTAAAAATATAATTCATTGCAATTACAACATTAAACAATTCCTATTTCTTATATTCCCTATAGCATACTCCCCTAATTGCCTATATTCTTTCAACATCAATGCGATGCAAAAATCAAAGGAAATTAACTTGATATTCTGGCATCAGTTTATTGAAAATAAGAGTATTAAACCAATAAACTCTCTTCTGTGTAGTTTTGGTAATAATCAAGACGGTTGTTTACACACTCATTACGGCAGTTTATAGAAAACAAAATGAGAGTATCAACCTAGAGACTGAAGCTATACCTAGTTTGATCCAACTTTTTATTAGGTGTCTTGAAAAGACAGATGATTAAAAATTAAGTATCTCGCCTATCTATAAGATACTAAGAGAAGACGCTCTAAAGTATGACTCAGATTTTTGAAATTACTATGTAAAGATTAATGGAGAGCAAATATCTGATGAATAAAAAAAACTGTTATTGAAATCTATGTGTGGTGCCTCTTCATTGTATTGGAGATTGTATACATGGAAATTTATGAATAGGAATTTCTATACTCCACATAAAATAAATCTTGTACTCAAAAACAGTGAAAGTAAATGTTGGAAATGTGATGAATTTCTAGAGGCCAACTAGGTTCACATGTTCATTGAATGTAGAAATGTTCAGTACTGGAAATTATATTTTTAAAGGCTTTATGGTCTGATAACTGTAACTCACCAATCCTTTTCAGTGCTGCTATACCTAATGTAATACCTAAATCTCAGATTCACTTATTCTGGTCAGTGCTTGCAATTGCCAGAAAAGTTATTACTTTGAACTGGAAAAGTAAACAAGATTTAATATTTAAATAATTTATTAATTTAGCAAAAGTTGTTTGTAAAAAAAAAAAAAAAACTGGAAACCATTTGTTATAGAACTCATAACTACTCATAAAAATAGCATGGCAAAAATTGGAAAACCTTTTGAACAAATACTTTTCATGGTAAAATGATTGTTTATGATGGATGAATGTAAATATAGTAAATAGTTTTGTTATTGTTTTATTGTATTTGTTATATGTACATTTGCATATGTTTATAATGAAAACAAAATAAAAATGTTTTTGGGAAAAAATATCAGCAAACCATCGTGGATCAACTCGAGCAAAAAATTTAAAACATGGAGGATAAAAGTCTTTCTAAGGAACTTTTGGACTTGTGTCACTCCAGTTTCCAGGTGGCCAAACACTCTGCATTGTGGCTATGATGCTGTGGAGGCATCCTACAGGGCAGGTGTCACTGGTTCAGTAATTAGGAGACATACATGGCTTGGGGATAGATCTCTCCCTGATTATGTAAATGCTGCCCTTTTGGGCTGTCCCCTTGACAAAGACAAACTTTTTGGACAAAAAAGCTTAAGCAGTACTCAAAAAGGCAGAAGACCGGACAAAGTCCTTGCAAAGGTTCAGCAGGAACTTCCAGCAACGTTTTGGTCCTTTCCTACTCAGCCTAGGAGTAAACGGAGAAGGCTGCAAAAAGACAGCGCTTCCAGGCAAAGGCATCAACAACAGACATCAAGGCAATGGACCTCTGAAACACCCAGACAAGAGTTCTGGGTCACAGCCCCCCCCAACCAGAGAGCAATTATGACTCTCTTCCTCCACTTCACCCTCCCACCACCACCACCCCAGAACTAGGAGGAAAACTGTCTTTTCCTCCAAAACTGGATCCACATTACTTCAGATCAGTGGGTTTGAAAAACATTATTGCAAATAGTTACAAACTCACTTTCAAAGAGCCTTTAGTGTACTTGGGTTTCCCATATGTATCCCCAAATTAAAAAAATACTCATGTTCTCAAATGGATACAGATTCTGGGTTCTCAAGAAATGGTGGAGCCAGTTCCAGAGGAACAAAAAGGAAAAGGCTTTTACTCAAGGTTATTTCCTAGCCCCATGAAAAGAAGGCTCTTGTCACCCTATTCTGGACCTGTCCAGCTTAAACCAGTTCCTCAGGATACCAAAGATCAAAATGCTGAGACTTCAAAAATTACTGCCTCTGATAACTCCTCAGGCCTTTGTGGTCTCAGTAAACCTAAGGGATGCTTACTTACACATTGCTATTCAAATATCACACAGAAGCTTTCTTCACTTCAGAGCAAGCTCCTGTCACTATGTTTTCAGCGCTGTCTTTTGGGTTGTCTTCTGCTCCAAGCATTTTCACAAAGCACTTGGCAGTGGTCATTGCTTACTACAAAACCAAAATGGACCAGATTTACCCATACCTAGATTGTCTAATACACAATGCAGATATTTCAAAGATCAGCAAAGATCAGAAATTCGCACAAAACCTCCTGGCATCACTGGGTTTCACGCTAAACCTCAAGAACCCCCCCCCCCCCCCCCAGACAAGATTATCTGTCTAACAGGTTACTTCCTACATATACAGGAAAATCTAAGCATCACAGCCAGGGAATTCCTCAGTGCTCTGGGGCTCATGGTATCCTGTATTCTCATGGTACCCCTTGCCAGGCTGTAACATGAGGAAGCTGCAGTGGTACCTGAAGAGTGTGTTGTGCCAGAGCTCTCAATCCCTGGATGCCCAAATACCCTTGATACCTTGCCTCAAGCAGGAGTTCACATGGTGGGTACAGACTTGTACCCAAAATCAGGGCCTAACCTTCAGAGTCTTGCCCCAGTCCCAAATCCTCACCACAGATGCTTCTGAGTCAGCATGGGTGGCTCATACCTAAAACCTCCAAACTCACGGATTATGGCCCACTCAGCACAGGAGGCGGCACATAAATTGGAAAGAACTCATGGCAATACAGAACAGTGTACTGTCTTTCAAGAACAAATGGGACCCAGGGGTTCTAATAGTACAAACAGACAATACCATAGTCATGTGGTACATAAACAGGCAGGGAGGCACACATTCCTACATCTTGGTGCCATCTAGCCATGCAGTTATGACAAGCAGCACAATCTCTTAGGCGTGTACCTCATGGCACAATACCTGACAGGAGAAGAGACTACCCTGGCAGACCACCTCAGCAGGAATCTGACAGACCCCCTTGAATGGCACCTCCATCACAAAGGTTTCCACTCCATTACACAGCAATGGGGTCCCACAGGTTGACGTATTTACTAGCAAGGGCAATGCTCACCTGAAGAAGTTCTGCACCAGGACAAGGCAGACATCTGCATGGAAAACTGATGCAGTCTCATTCCCATGGACACACCTCTTCATTTATGCCTTCCCACCATTACCCCTGCTGCCTCTAGTGCTTCTGAAGATCAGGCAGGAGGGCCCAAAGGCCATCCTGATAGCACTGGACTGGCACAGGCAGCACTGGTTTCCTGTCGTCCTTGAGCTCAGCAGTCAAAAACCTTTGATGTTACCAAAGAGGGTGGACCTCCTCATTCAGAACAAGGGGAGGATTGTGCACCCCAGCCTCAGACTGTCAGCCGCGTTTATTCCACAGCGCCCTACTGCACCTCCAACTTAAGTCAGCAAGTACAGACCATTTTAAGAGTCTAGAAGGCCTAGCACTAGAAAATCTTAGCTAAATGGAAAAGATGCTCAGTTTGGTGCCAGAAGCACCAACTTCAGCCAAATTGTTAACATTTCTGACAAGCACCAACTTCAGCCAAATTCTGTTAACATTTCTAACATTTTGGAGTACTTGACTATCCTACTGGAGAAGGGCCTCTCTTATTCCTCCATCAAAATACATTCCTCAGCCATCTCTGCCCCCATCCATAGTCATCCTCCAATGTATTCTCACCCTTTGTTTAAACAGTTTCTTAGGGGAGTTATTCAAATTAGGCCTCCCAGGAGGAAACCCACTCCTCCTTGGGACCTCAACATTGTCCTGGAAAAGGTAACTTTGCCTCCATTTGAGCCTACAGCCTCTACCACCTTAAAACCTGGATAATAGCCCTACTACTGACTGTCAATTCGGCCAGGGGAGTCTGAGTTGCAGGCACTAATGGCAGTGGAGCCTTTCATTATCTTCCATAAAGACAGGGTCTCCCTCCAAGCTAATCCTTCATTCATGCCTAAGGTGGTTACTAATCTGTCTCTGAATCAGGCCATTCATGTACCTACCATCTTTCCCAATCCTGAAAACAGAAGGGAAAGGTTACTGCACTCTTTGGGTCTACATAGGGTGCTATGCTTCTACCTTGACAGGATTAAATCTTTGAGATAAACAGACCAACTGTTCTTTACAGGAAAACCAGCTTCTAAACAAACTCTTTTCCAAGTGGATTTCCCACTACATATGTTTCTGTTACAGCTATCATGGCAAAACGCCCACTGATTTGATTATGTTAGACTCGTACTAGGGCCACATCTACTTCTACAGCTTTTCTCAAAGGGGTTCCCACTAACGACATCTTGGAGGCAGCCACCTGGTCTTCTATAGATACCATCACTAGGCACTACCACCTGACAACTTTTTCCAAGTCTGGAGCAGGTTTTGCATCTGCAATCCTGCAGGGAATCCTCCTTGATCTCCTTCCACCCTCTGGAAAGCTTTGGGAATCTTCCCAGCAGTCAGGACTGCAGCTGTGAAACATGAAGAATATAGTACAGTTGTGTACACTTATGTTGGAGTGTCTTCACTGTTGCAGTCTTCTTTCCTTACCCCCTCGCCTTCTAGGTAGGCTACTAGAATCAGCAAAGGACCCTACACCTCCCTACCCTGGTTTGGGTCCACTCTACCTTGATCCACCTTTGGTACATTCTGTGGCTTCTTGAGTCCACACTTGGTCCTAGCGTACACTTTGGGGCTTTTTCTAAGCAGGTCAAGAAAATACTGAAATGATGGTGTAGGCTGGCTCCCTTTATACTTGACGTTGGTAAAGCTGTCCGCCAGCATGGGAGACTAAAACATTTTTCTCTGGTATTTGGACTGGCCAAGGACTTTCGTGGCAGGAAATACCAACAGTCAGGACTGCAACAGTGATTACACGTAAACATCTACATTTATGCTAAGTGTACACAACTGTACTTTCACTCACGTTCTGACTCTGATTTTCCCTCCAGGAAACCCATCTACTGATACTTTATGTATTTGAAGAGGTTTTTCAGTGGGATCACAATGAGATTCCTGATAAATCAAAATAAATTTGCTGTTAACAGCTGGATATCCCTCTGTCTTCTGTGGTTCCTCCTGCTTTTTTCTTCTTCAGACAATGCATCTGATGTTAGTCTTCTTTTTATCCTTGACATATGTGTTGATTCCGTTTTCGGAATGGACTGATGTTACTACAGCTTGCGCAAGCCAAAAACTCTCGAGCTTCACCTCTTCCCACAATCCCTCTCTCCCAATTACCTCAGATCTCATTTGCCACTTTTCCGAAGAGTCACGTTTTGCCAGACTTCTGGAGTTTCCCTTCTTTGCTTGGGTAATATTTTCTTATTTCTTTGTGTTTTTCTCTTTTTTTTTTCTCCGATGTTCCTGTACCGTTTAACTACTGTTTTCCTCTTTCTCTCGTACATGTGAGTGTATTTCTTATCATTGTTGATGGCTTCTTTCCATATTGCTTGGTGAACTTCTTAAACTTTCATTGTTGATAGTTTACTTTCATTTCCTTTCCTCTCAACACAAAAAAAAAAAAAAAAAATTTCTGTCCTCTTCAGTGTTCTGCCTTTTCCCCTCCATGTGTGATTGTGTGTGTGTCTGCCTTCCATCCTGAATTTTTCTGATGACTGAGAAAGCTAAGGCCCCTTCTGGCTAGAAAAAATGCCAGAAGTGCGGCCACAAGATTCCCTCTTCATATTTACACTTGCTTTGTGTATATTGCTTGGGTCCTGTGCATTTGCAGGAGGACTGCAGAATTTGCCACGGGTTCAGTCATAGAGCCCTTGTTGAGAGACGTAATAAACTTATTTTGAAGAGTTTGATCCCCTCTGCCTTTGTTAAAGCCATATCTGCAGCAGACAAGAGTAAGACAGATATATCTTCCCCTTCCTCCTCATCTTCTTTGAAAAGGGTAAAAAGAGGAGCCTTGTCAGTTCAGACTTCTCCATCGGCAGTGAAATCCAAGAAACTGAAATCCTTGGTTCCGAAAGGATCCTCGGAACAGGAGGTCTCTGGCTGTAAATTTCTGACAACTTCCCAGGCACCTCCCACTATCTCATCACCTACGACATCAAAGGCTCCAGTGCAGGACAGTTTAACTACTTTGACAGCACTGACTACATTGGTGCAGACCTTGGAAACTGAACCAAGGGAGTTTTTACTTAGGACTGTTTACTGTCCATCTGTTGACCCCTTTGTGGGTGAGCTTCCAGAAGTTTTTCTCCAGAGACCGAAATCTCCCTCCTTGTCATCAGTCCATTCCACCAAGTGTCTTTCGGTGCTCCATGTAGAGAGACTTGTGAATAAAATTTTGTGGGTGAGAAGACTTGCAGGATCCCCTTCGGCTCCGACCTCATTGGGTCCAGGAACCGAGTCTTCTTTCACCGTTAACCTCTCCTCCTCTGATGTCCTCTGAGGCTTCAGAGTTTACTGTTCAGAGTCTTGCGGCAGCAACTATACCGGCTCCTAAAATCTCCTTTTGTTGGGAACTGGTAATTCCCTTGAGCTCTTTGGCGATTTTGGAACCTGAGACTTCCTGAAGCCATAGCTCCCCTGTCGGTTCCGGGGGACAGAAGTTGACTCCTGATTTTTTTTTGAGCCATCCCTGCACATAGGAGCTTCAGCTGGAGTAATTTCGGCCCTGGCTTCTGTCTTGAGGGTGTTTTTTTTTGCAGTGGGGAGCGACTTTGGTTTCCAGGCAGTCTGTCTCAGTTCCAGGGTCCCATCCCTCTTTGGAAGGGCCAGCCTTCAAGGTTATGGAGAGGACCCTATCCCTTACAGTGACTTGAGTCGAAACCTTCCTCCTAGGATTAGATACCTCCTGTAGCCCTATTATTCAACCTATCCTTTCACTGGAGCAGTGAGCGCCGAAGTCTCAGGTTTCTCAGACATGGGTTCTGTTGTCTTCTGATACCTCCCTCGATTATCCCCCTGAGAAGGTCCCTCAGAAAAAGAAGTACAAGAGGAAACGCTTAGATTCCCCTCAGGAATCAGTCACTGAAGATACTGATTTTGATGAGAGGGAAGGGTCCCCAAGGTCGCCATCGTAAGATGTTTCCTTTGGAGACATCCTAGAGATTTTAAAACAAAGGGGTGATGAAGTCCCAAAACCCTTATTTGGAGGAATTAGTTTACCTGCAGGGTTTTGGTACTTGCCCATCTACCTCTTGGGTAACTCTGCCTGCTGAAGAACTCATCCAGTTGATTTTGCAGTGGACGTGGAAGGCTCCAGGCACCATTGAACCCTTCCCTAAGTGACCAGGCAAGATTTTATTTGCCCCTGAAGATAAACAGTTTTGGCCAAAGGTTTAGCAATGGATGCCATGGTCGTAGCGGCCACCACGAAAAAGAAACTCGCTGAGGGGAGTACATCTATCCATCCACCAAACAAGGACTCTCTGTCTATGGATAGATTTGGCAAGCGAGTTTATGCTTCATCGGCCTTCACCCTAAGGTCTTTGAATTTTCTGGCACATTTCACAAGACTTCAATGGAGTTGTCAGACACCCTGGCAGGAGCTGTTGCTGAAGGGCACCAAGAGATAGTTGCATCCCAGCTAGCCGCCCTGAAGTCTGTGTCTAATTCATCCATGAGGCTCATTGGGCATACAGCCAAGGGGACATCCAGAGCAGCAGGTTCAGGCATAGCCATAAGAAGACATGCCTGGATTTGCCTGTTTGACTTTGTGGAACCATTTAATTCTTCATTTGTCAATGCACCCTTTGACAGATCATCTTTGTTTGGCTCAAAAATGAGAGAGATTTTATCCAGGTGTTAGAAGGATGGTAAGACCCTTTCTGCTGTGGGCGTACATTTTCCAGCCCCCCCCCCCCAAAAAAAAATATCCTTTTTTAGGAGCCAGAGTAGTGGTGGAAAGATATGGTTCAAAAAATCCCAAGGGCACTTTCCAGGGCATACGTGGAGGCGGTTCCCCCGGGGCAGAAGGAGGAACCAAAATGAAAGACATTGCCCATGAGGCAGAGGTGTTCCACAAAATCAAAGCTTCAAGGGATTCCTTTCTGAGTAAGCCCTTTCAGCATTCCTGAATGGAGATCTGATTGTCTTCCTATGGAGACAGTCAGGGGACACTTATTCTTGCACCTAGACGCCTGGCTAAACATCTTGGGTTCAATGGATCATATCCAGAGGTTATACCATACCTTTTCCCATCCTCCCATCATACCCATCCCTGATGTCCCACCCAATCAGAGGGATCCAGCAGTTCTAGAAATTCAAAAACTGCTAAACAAGAGTCATCCAAGAAGTCCCGCCAGACCAGAGAGGATCTGTAACTTAAGATTCTTTTTACTGCCAAAAAAAGACAGGGGACTGGAGACTGATTTTGGATCTCGATGTGTTGAACAAATCATTTCAACAAGCAATGCTCCGGATGGTCACGGTACAGTCCGTTCTTCCCTTTTAGAGGAAAGATGACTGTGTGCTCAGTAGATCTTGAGGATGCGTATTACGATATAAAGATGGACAAGCCTTCCAGTAAGTTCCTTCACTTCTGGCTGGGAGACAGTCATTACCAATTCAGAGTCCTGCTCTGTGGTCTCACCACAGCCCCCAGGGTGTTCACCAAATGCATGTCAGTAGTAGCAGTTCATTTGAGACTGCAAGGATTCTGGATGTTTCCATACTTGGACGACGGGCTCATAACCGCTTTGACCAGGCATCGTCTGATAGAAGCAAGGGATTACTCTCTCAATATCTTTGCCCACCTAGGAATTTACTGTAAATCACGAGAAATCCCCATTGATTCCAACTCGGAATCTAGAGTTTGTAGAGGCAGTTCTGAATACAACAGCATCCATAGCATACCTTCCTTCAGAGAGACTCCAAAGAACTGTTACACAGGTTCAGAAGATAATCCACAGAAAGAAGGATCCTGCTTGACTAATTTTGCAAACTCTTTGGTCAGTGGCAGCGTCAGTAACTCTAGTCCCTCTAGCCAGGTTTCCCATGAGAATGCTACAATGGCTGCTAGCATCTCAATGGCCTCTGCTTCATCAACCCATGTCGGACCAGATTCTGATCACTATTTATTGCAAGAAGGATCTACTTTGGTGGACATATTCCAAACAAATTCTCCTCGGCTGCCTCTTTGTCCTTCCGGAGCCCACAGCCATGGTGACCACGGATGCCTCCCAGATGGGGTGGAAGGGTATTTGCTGGGCAAGACTGTCCAAGGTCCCCATTAGAGGTTAACTTGCATATCAGTGTCCTGGAGCTAAGAGCAGTGCTTCTAGCATTGTAGGTCTTTCAGACAGCTCTTCTTCAGGGCACAATGGCATTTCCAACAGACAACATGTCAGAAGTTTGGTACATCAACAAGCAGGGAGGAACTAAGTCTTACCCCGCTTGTCGAGAAGCATGCAGTGGGTGATCTCTTCCAACTGCTTTCTGATAGGAATGCATATTCCAGGGAGTTCTGTCTGATTTCAGACAAACTGAGCAGATGTATCCTTCAACCTCACGAGTGGTCTCTCAATCCAGAAGTGGTAGAAAGGGTCTTCTGTCAGTGGGGTCAACCTTGCTGTGACTTGTTCGCCCCTCCCCTAAACAACAACTGTGGCAATTACTTCACGGGGTCAACCTACCTGCGACTTGTTCGCCTCTCTCCTAAACGACTACTGTAGCAATAACTTCGCCCTGATTCCCCCTCCAGGGAAGTCACCAAGAGACTCTCTCCTCTAAAATTGCCCCCCCAGTCTCCTGTATGCCTTTGTCCCAATACCTCTAATTCCAAACTTCCTGCAGAAAGCACTCAGGTTGAAGAGCAAAGTAATCCTCATTGCTCCCTTTTGGCCTCAACAGATTTGGTTCCCCTTTCTTTGGCCTTATCTGATTCAACAACCTTGGATTCTGAATCCGATTCCAGACCTTCTGTCCCATCCAGACAGATTTGTTCATCCAGACATTTTGAACCTCATGCTAACAGCATGGTTCCTCCAATTCCATTAGTTGCCATTTGTCTAAATCTTTCCTCCCCAGTATGCCACATCCTCCTGTCTTCTCATAAACCTTCCACCGGTAATTTATATTGTAGTAAATGGAAGAGATTTACCATCTGGGCTCATGGAAAAACACATTGACCCCTTCTCTGCTTCTATAGAAAATATTTTAGACTTAGCTTCTCTTTTTGGAAGCTTCCCCTTCTACCATCAGAATACAACTAGCAGCAGTTTTCAGTTTCCAAGATGGTTTGAAAGAATGTTCTTTAGCTTCTCCTAGACTTTGTAAGTCCTTTTCGGAAGGGACAGTTTTGTTGAAACCTCCTTTCAAAGACCCTACACTGCCTTGGGATCTGAACCTAGTGTTTCAAACCATTATACATTCTCCCTTTGAACCCTTGGCAAAGTGTGATCTGAAGTTTTTGTCATGGAAGTCATTGTTTTTGGTGGCTATAACTTCTGCTAGAACTTCAGAATTTCAGGCCTTGACATGTAAACTACTTTATCTGGTATTTCACAAAGATAGAATTTCCTTACTAACAAACCCCTCCTTCCTGCTCAACGTAGTCTCGGAGTCTAACATCATTCAAGCTATTAATTTACCGGTATTCTTTCCAAACTTTTTTAACAGAGGTTAATATTCCTTGCATTTACTAGATGTTCACAGGCAGTTACGCTTCTGTCTTCACAAAGAAAAAGGCATGAGAAAATCTGACCAATTATTTGTTTCCTTTTCCATTGCATGGTTTGGTAAGCCAGTCAGCAAGGTGACTTTAGCCAGATGGCTAAAGGATTGTATTTCATTTATCTATGATAAAAACAAAATTACTTTGCTTAGGCCCATGAAAGCCCATTCTACAAGATCAGTAGCCACTTTAGCAGTATTCTCAGTCTAGAGCTTCAGTGGATGATATGTGCAGCAGCTGCTTGGGCTTCCTCCCATACCTTTATTACTCATTACAAGTTGGACTTAGTCTCTAGAGGAGGAGCATCATTTGGTTTAATGGTGCTCAGGAATATGCTTCCGTGAGTCCTCCCAAGATCTAAGGTAGCTGGGGACTCTGTCCCATATGTCAGTGATAAATGAAGATGGGCAGCATTAGATAAAAAAAGTTAGGTACTTACCGTAACATTCCATCTGTGTTGTCCATCTTCATTTATCCTGGACTCCCCTCCCTTCATTCCTGGCCTTTGATTTTTTGGTGGAGTGGATTATATACCTTCAATTTATTGTGATCTTTAAAGTATAGCCGATATGGTTTCCCTTCGGGCTTCCTTATCTATACATTCTCTACAAACTCAGTCTGAGATAATTGGGAGAGAGGGATTGTGGAGAGAGGTGAAGCTCGAGTTTTAGGCTGGCGCGAGCTATAGTAATGACAGAGTCTGTTCCAATATTGGAACCAAACCCATATGTCTAGGATACATTAAGATGGAGAACACAGATGGAACATTATGTACATAACTTCTTTTTTTCTCACAACTTGTGGTTTTTCTGAGAGTCTGTGCTTCTGCCCCTTGATAGTCTGATAGGTTATACAGGATATCTCACACTCACAGTTATATATTTTCTTACCCTGTAGCAGACCACTGTACAACACTGCTTCTGCTACACTAATTATTCTTGCTAATCCCATTCCTTTTGTCTAGGATGGGAAAGATTGTGACAAACTTGAGAGGAAAGTTTATTCTGACACTTTTTAACATTCGTAATTTTGAAATGCCAGGTTCACGTTAAAGTTTTTATCTCTTGTCTTCTGAAAATATGAAAAAGTTAACCTTCTGTCTGCTAAAGTGAAACATTCTTTGTATTCTTGTTTTGTATCAGCTTCTGTGTAATTAAACATGCCTTCAAATGTTAGTGATACTGTCTTCAGGGCTGCTGCTTTTGTGTCAGTCATGAGAAGATTTGCTTGGTTACATTGTCTAAATCTTCCTGATGATGTCAGTACTAGAATTGTTTTCCCCTGGAAGTTTTGTTTGGCCCCTTATGCAGCTGCGCTGCTTAAAAGATTAGTTGATAGGGAAAAGTTGATTCAGGAGATGACCTAAATCATCCAACCTTCATTTTAAGGCAAATAAAAAATGTTCCTTCCACCTCAGTACCCCTTGTCAAATCAGTTCACGCAGCAAGGTGTCACCAAACAATATTAGAAAAATGGAAAATAGGCTCTGTAAAGGAAAAAAAGGAAGGTCTCTCTAAATCTTGGACAGTCCAAAAAAACAAAATAATTATTGCCTTCTTCAGCCACCCTGCCCCCATCAGTCAGTCAGTGCCTCTGGGTCAGAGTCTTCATCTTCCTTTGTGGCATTAGATTGCTTCAGACATATGGGTTCTCAGTCATTCAGCAGCGTTACACTTAGAAATGGTAGTCCTTCCTTCCAAGGAATTCTTCCTTGTCCAGCAAACTAAATAGCCCCATGTCCTCCAGTTCTTGAATAGATGTTATCCCTGGGAGCCTTAGAATCAGGGTCTGCCTTTCAGGTGGGCAGTAGGATTTATTCAAAGGTTTTTCTTGTACCAATGAGAAAAGGGAGTTGGAGGCCTGTGCAAGACCGTGTTACCTCTTGTCCTTCTACTAGCTTTCTTGGTAAAGCTAGACTTGAACGATGCCTAGTACTACATTCCTATTAGCAAACATTTTTTAAGAGTTTCTGTTTCTGGCTCACATTGACAGTTCTTTGTCTTGCCCTTTGGACTGTCTAGTAATACAAAGTGCCTCCATTTATTGCTTATTACAAACTTCAAGGCATTCACATTTTTCCATATTTGCAGACCCTCTTTCCAGTTGTCAAGAGTCCTTAGCAGGTGTTCAGATTCTTCAACTCCGTCTGGGTTTTCAGTGAACTTGCAAAAATCTTTTCTCACCCATTTTCACAGAATTATTTTCCTGGGATGTCTGTTGGATTCTGCCCACAGAAGAGTCTTTCTTCGTCCAGACTCAGAAGAGGTATTATAAAAGTTCTGACTTAAGTGATTTTTATGATTACCATGGCCAGACGTCACATGAAAATTGTCCAGTAGTACCTTAGGTCAGTCTGGGCTCAGCATATGCACCCCTTATAATTTCAAATCCCTAGGATGGGGGTTGTACACAGGGAATGTTTATGGTGGGTAGACCAGTTTTGTCAAAATCCAGGTCTCCCATTCTCCCCTCCTGTTCCTCTTCAGTTTGTCACAATAAATGTTTTACATCTGTGTGGGTGTGAATGTGCTAGCTCAGTGGAACAAACACAACAGACAAATGCATGTAATTGCCAGAGAGATGGTGGCAGTAGTAAATGCTTTGAAAGCCATAAACCATCTCTGGTCTCCATGACTTTTATAGCTTTTCATACAAAACTCCATAGTGATGTGATGCATTAATTATCAGGGGAATACCTGATCTTACCCTCTTTGCAGATATAGCCTTGGGGGGGAGCAGTTCTTCTCTTTTTTACTCTTCAGGTTTCATGCATTCTGTTGGAGTAAAACAGTGTAGCAGACAAGCTGTTTTTGTTTGTTTGTTTGTTTCAAGAATTGATCGACCTTGGGGAACATCTCAAGTAGATTTGTTGACTTCTCAGAACAGACAACTGAAAAATTCTGCTTCTAAGACTCCTCATAAGCTGGCCTGGAATGTTTGTCTGCTTTTCCACCCTTTTATCGGTTCATAGGTGTGTACTAGGCTAATGGCCCTGGAGCCTTTGCAAACCTAGCCCATATGATTACCCTGGCATTGTGCCACTCAACCTTAGTTCCCAGTGCCTCTGTCGAGTAGAGCCACTAGAGTGATTCCTGGGGTGAATTTTCTATTTCCCATCCACTCATCAAGATTTCTCTTGAAGAGGGCGAGTGAGGCGCTCCACTTGACATGTATAAGAAGTCTGTTCCATAGCATGGGCAGTCTCTAGGTTATGAACCTGTCCCTCCAGCTTGTTCTTGTGGTAATGAGGTTGAGGTCTCTGGAGCGTGTAGTGCGGAGGGATTGGGATTTCTTTAGATGTAACATTTCTAGCAGAGCTGGGTCAGACATGGCTTTGTAAGACAAGCAGAGATCCCCTCTAAGTAGGTGATATGAGACAGAGAATAGTTGGAGTTTTTTGAGTCTGTCCATAAGGCCTAGGATCCTCTTTGTGAGGTACTTTTGTGGCCTTTCCAGTTGTTGCAGGTGTCTAGTGAGGTACATGCCAAATGGGGCATTGTACTTCATGACTGGCCTAATGAGGGAAGTGTAGAGAGAGACAATGACCTCTTTCTTCCTGGATGTAAAACCCTTAGTAATGAGATGTGCCACATAGAAGGACTTTGGGTGGTCATAAGAGAGTTTGCTGTCATCCTGTGTTCCCAGATTTCTTATGACGCCTTCTGTGTTCAGTGGACTACCATCGATGTGGTAATTCATAGGAACTGGGGTTTTCCCAAAGGGGATGACGACATTTTTTGGCATTGAGCTTAAGGCCATGGTTCTGACACTAGTCACTGGTCTCAGTGAGGCCTTTCTGTAGGATGCCAGCATCACTTGGGGAGCTAATTATGGCTCCCAACTTACAATCGTCTGCAAACTTTGTCAGCCAGAGTCCATTCGTTTTGGCGTGGACTTCAGAGAAGTAGATACCAAACAGGAGATGACCCAGAACCGAACCCTGTGGGAGTCCACTTGTGACTGGTCAGCAGTCTGACTTGGAGTCAGCTACTTTCACACTGTGGGTTCTGTCTGAGAGCCAAGGGGTTGATGCCTAGCATAGTGAGTTTTTCTATGATTCCTAAGTGGGGAATGGTATCAAAAGCCTTGGCCAGATCAAGGTAGGCTG
This sequence comes from Protopterus annectens, assembly GCF_019279795.1. Classification (NCBI taxonomy): domain Eukaryota; kingdom Metazoa; phylum Chordata; order Ceratodontiformes; family Protopteridae; genus Protopterus; species Protopterus annectens. Next base: position 853,592,038 of record NC_056741.1, on the reverse strand, counting down.
TATGAATCGCCTTGCCTTCATCCACAGCTCTGGTGACTGACACAAGGAAGTCGACCAGGTTGAGCAAGCATGTGTGGGATCCACAGTTTTGAGATTCCCTGTATCCATGTTTATTAGGTCCATGATAATGCGTTCCATAGCTTTGCATATCAGACTTGTCAGGCTAATGAGGCGATAGTTCCCAGGGTCTTTAGTCGCTCCTCCTTTGTGCAGAGGGATGACTGTAGCAATGCACCATTCGGTAGGGACAAAGCCTGAGGTGAGGATGTCATTGAACAGGGCACACAGGTGAGGGGCCAGTTCACTGAGTAGTTCATGTAGAACGCAGCCAGGGATATTGTCGGGTCCCATAGAAGCTGTATTCTTACTCTTGGACAATGCGGGTTTGACCTGTGCATCAGTAATACTGGGTGCCTGGCAATCTACTGGTATTGTGATTGGTCCTTTGGGGGAGAGAGGGGTAAAGTTGGCACTGAATCTGTCTGCCAGTATATTGGCAATATCTGTTGGCTTGGTATAGGAGGTGCCATTCTGTAACAGTTCCGAGCAAATCTGGGTATTGCTGTGGAGTTTCTTTACATAACTATAGAAGGCTTTGTGGTGGTCTTTACTATTTGCTGCAGTTCTGTTTTCATAGCTAGCTTTAGAGGGTTTGATGAGGGAGCTCATCTTTTTGTTGAGGCCGATAAGGGAGTTTTTGCAGTCTTGGGACTTCACTTTATTTCGCATCAGTTTCCTCCTCCTTTTGTAGAGTTTGTTTATGGCAGACGACCACCAGATTGGCTTCCTTTTTTTGGAGGAGAGCATCTTGGTTCTATTGGATATGGCGAGATCCACGCATTTGTGTATGTGTTCATACAGGGCATTAGTGTATGATTTTGGTGGTCATGCAGCTGTTCTCCAATTGCATGGGTGCCATAAAGTTAGCCACCTCTGTTTTTAGGAGCCCAAAGTTAGCTTTGGAGGTTTTTCATTGTGGTTACCTTTGTGTGGGGGAATGGGAGGGATGTGGATTTTCCAAGGTGATTAGTTTGTGGTCGGATCTAACCAGGGAGGAGTTGACTTTTGTATAGAGCAACGGTCGCCCATGTTAGTAATGACCAGGTTAAGGATGTTGCTACCTCTAGTGGGGGTAAGAACAAGCTGATCCAGGGCACTGGAATTAATGAATTCCAGGAAACGTTGGGCAAGTGTGTTGGTGCATGAGTAGTTTTCCCAGTTAATGGAGGAGTAGTTGAAGTTGCCCAGTATGAGAGTGTTAGGTTAGACCCTAATATTCTCCAGTGTGCTTAGGAATGTGGAGTGTGAGTCTTGGGCCTGTAGCAGGCTACAGCCTGAATTGCTGTCTTACCCAGTGTTAGCTGCACCTGAAATATCTCTGATGCATTATGTTGAGCTACCTGTCTGGAGGTCTGCGCATCCTTTATGAATATGGAAACACCACCACCTTTGGAACTTCTCTATAAAAATAATCTACAAGTCACCACATCTAACATAAATCTACCTATATTTAATAACTATGAAATCATTGTCACTAAACTTCAAATCAACAAATTCAAATCCATTAACATCGCTTGTATTTACCTTCCCCCTGGTAATAACATTAATAACCCTTGAAAGCATTCTTAACTGGATATCAATCAATCTTCCACAAGAAACTTTAGTACTTGGGGACTTTTAACATCGATTGGAAGACCTGCAGTACCCCTCATCCCACCACCCACATTAATCTTTATGGCTTCTCACAAGTCATTACCTCCCCTACAAGAATTAATAAAACCAACAACAAAGAAAGTGCATTAGATTGGATTCTTACAAACTCTCCACATCTCACATACAAAGCAGGAACCCTCCCTGATGATCTCAGTGATCACTCACTCACTTATATCATCAGACACAAAACTAACATACCTAACCCTACTACTTATCATACAATCCGGACTAAAAAATTCTTCAACCCTGAACTTTTCCAGCTAGTACTCAAACACTGCGATTGGTCACCACTAAAAACACTCCCCCTAGATAAAGCAGTTGACTACTTTAATTCCACATTCTTATCCATCCTTGACCAACATGCCCCTGTACGCTCTATTAGAAGTAACACTAAACCTGCCCCATGGCTCACCAAAGCAACTAGACAGAAAATTCTCCTCAGAAACCAATCTTGGTCAAAATGGCACACTACCAGGAATTCAACAGACCACCAAACCTTTAGACAACTAAGAAATACTACTAAAAAAGCTATCCTGCTAGATAAAAAAACTTTTATATCCAACTACAACAAACTAACCAAAGGAATCCACAAAGATTTTGGTCCAGCATCAACAAACTCCTACACCCAGGTCAAACTATTACACCTATCCCACAAGGCTCCAACCAAGATAATCCAACACAAACTGCCAACGCCTTTAATTCTTTCTTTACAGATACCATTCAAACACTAGCTAAGCAATTATCTCCAACTTCCCCTAATCTAACCACCTCCCAACTTACCCAATTCCATTATTTCAGCTTAAACCTGCTACATCCTTCATTTGCTCTCTTCTAGAAAAACTGAAACCTACTACCCCCCCTGCTGACCATCTACCTGCTGAATACCTGCAAAAAGGTGCCAAAGCCATAGCCCTCCCCATTTCCATACTTATAAACAGAACTATAACCGAAGGAAATATCCCATCTATCTGGAAAATCTCACACATCATCCCCCTTCATAAAGGTGGTAACTCCATTGACATTTCAAACTATAGACCAATAGCCTTACTCTTTCCACTGGCAAAAATAATGGAAAAATGTGTCCATAAGCAACTACTCACCCATCTTATTGATAATAACTTACTTGCCAACTATCAACATGGATTTAGACCTAACCACAGCACCACCACAGCCCTACTCTCCTTCACAGACTGTATAAATTCTAACCGTAATAACAATACCCTATCCTCTTCTTTCTTCATTGATTTATCTAAGGCTTTTGATTTGGTTAACCACCAGCTCCTTATTGAAATACTTAAATCTCTTTCTCTTGGTACTTTAGCATTACAATGGTTCAAATCCTACTTGGAGAATCGACAACAAGCAGTACTATGGGAAAGCAACCTATCTTCTCACCTCCCCATTTCCCTTGGTGTCCCCCAGGGCTCCATTTTAGGCCCATTGTTATTTTCCATTTTCATTAATGAACTCCACCTAGCAATTCCACATGCAACCTGCATTCAGTATGCAGACGACTCCACCATTATTTGCTCAGCTAATACTCCTACCGAGCTACAATCCCTTACACAAAATGCATTTAATACAGTTGAACAATGGTTTTTAAACAGTTGCCTTCTACTTAACCCTAAAAAAACTAAACTTCTACTTTTTACTCCTACTCGTAGGTCTGCCCCTCTTCACTTCACTCTTACATCCAACAATGGGACTCTCATATCTCCTGACACAACCACCAAACTTCTTGGAATAACCATGGATAATAATCTAAACTTCGACACTCATACTAACATCACTATAAAAACAGTAAATAATAAACTGGGATCCCTTTACAGAATCAAACCCTTTCTTACTCCTTCAACCAAAATCACTATAGCTAGAACTCATTTAATCACTACCTTACTCTATGCTTCACCCATATATACCAATCTCTCAAAAAACAACCTAAACAAACTTGCTACTACCTATCACAGCATTGCTAGATTTGCCACAGGATCTCCTTTTAGAACACATCACTGCAACAACCTAAAACAACTAGGATGGCTAGTGTTTCATAACCAGATACTATTTCAACAACTCACTATTATCCATAAGAGCTTGTACTACCCCACCTATACACCTATACTGACTACTCTCATTACCCCCTACAACAATCTTAAGAACCTACGCTCCTCTAATAAGCCACTTATTACTATCAACAAATCCAACAACTCAGCTGGAGATTCACTGTTCTCTAACTCTGTAGGCAAACACTGGAACAGACTTCCCTCTGAACTCCTATCTCTGTCCTCCATAAGACTCTTTAAACTGAAAATAAAACAATTTCTCAGTACTCACTGGCTTTGCTCTTATACTAACCCTGACTAACTGTCTTCTCTTCTATTTCCTATGTCTTCTCTGCTCCTAACAAGAGTATATTCTACCTACTTACATCCTCTTGCTGTTTCCTATATGTCTTTATTTCACTGTATCATATGATACATTTGTATAATTAATCAACTGTTTATACTTTTTTATCCTGCTTGCAATTGAAAACAACTATTTTGTTTTTATATTTATTGCATTGCATATCACCTCATCATGAGCTAGGTATGCTTGTAATAACAACTGTACCTAATCTGTATGTCTGTAATCTGTTTAGACCCTTTTTAACTACCGTTATAATTCTTTGAATTTGTGATAATTATTACAGTTATATATTGTGTCTGTGTATGGCTGTAACTGTTTAGAGCTATTTTACTACTGTTATACTTCTTTGAACTTGTGATTATTTTTTACTGTATAAAATTGTCTGTGTTGGAACTTTTCTCCCCGGCCTCTACTGAAAATGAATTTTATTCCAGTTAGACTAGCCCGGTCAACAAATGCAAAATAAAAATAAATAAAATAAATAAATAAACTTCGGTCCAAGTTCTGGGGCTGAAAGGTGTGAAATTAGTTATAGCCTAGTAGTTCAGGGGTGCTTTCTGCTGCCTTGAACCAGGTCCCTGTTACAGCACAAATGTCTATGTTCTCCATTTTAAGGAGTGCTTCGAGCGAGTACATTTTGAAATTAAGACTTGTAGCGTTGAGCAGCATGACCCCCCAGATTGCATTTGTTTGTAGCTGTTACGGTGGTGATTTGATCTTTGAAACACCACCTAAAAAAGGCACTATAGGGGTGGCAAGAGCCTTGCCCAGTATCCGGAAGCCCAGGAGTGACAGATGCAGGTCATCTCTGGCAAAGCATTGAGGTCTGTCAATCATGTCATCCCAGGCAGACAGATACTGGATCCCCTTAGAAGGATACCAGGAACCTAGCCAATTGTTGAAATCAATCATTTTCTGCTTGTACTGTGGTATCATTCTGGGTGATGGTAGGAGGCTGCTCAGGGCTAGGGTCATACTCGCCTGGACTACATAATCCAAGAGCTGCTCCATGTCTCTTTTCATGTAGTCCAGGGAGGTGCATTTCAAGTCATTCACACCCACTTGTACAATGCTAGAATCATATTTGTACCTGCTGTTGAGGGACCTGAGTACGTGCGTTATGTGGCATATCCTGGCACCTGACAGGCAGCTGACTGTTACTTTCTCCTTATTCAACCTAGTGAGTGGACATCAGTGTGTCTCACTATCACGTCACCTATGATTAGTGTGTTGGGCATGCTGATTTGCCTTAGGGGCTTTGGTTGAGTGGCACACTGTTTAGGAGAGTTATGTGTCTCGTGATTAGTGTTGTGTTGTGGTGGTCGAGTGCATTTCTGCCTTGGAGGTCACTGCTGTTTGGGTTGATTTTTATTGAGAGCCTCCGCGAAGGTGTGTGGTTTGTGTTTTTATGTGAAGGCAGTGCTGGTGTGTGTTCTGGAGGGCTATGTGTTCCATTGGCTGGAGAGTGAGTGGTTTCCAATTTGGATATGCAAGTGCATCTCTCGCAAGTCTTAGTGTTGGGAGGTAAGAGGAGAGGGTTGTCAGTGCAGACGAGGCAGTTGCTACATTGCCTCAGGATGCCCAAGCTCACCAGGTTAATAAGGAGAAAGCACAGAGAACTGACCTTTAGACATGCCTGGAGGGGTGGGCATTAATAATAAGTACTGGAGCTGTTTCCTTGTAGAACGTTTAGTGTTGGTAGAATTTTTGTGTGCTACAATAATTGCTACAAGAAGTTTGGTGAAGTGCTAGACTGATAAGCTAGTAAAAGTGCAGAAAAGGAGAGAACTATCAGATCTATGGGAAAAATTGAAGAGCATACTTTTTGGCACCGCCCAGAAGCTTACAAACAGCCCTGGATACAGCAAATCTGTATCTGGACTGCACTAGTTCCAGGAAAGGCAGGAAACTGTTTTTTTTTGTTTTGTTTTGTTTTTTAGTAGAAAGTGAAGAGAGAATTCAATATTCAGAAGCTAAAGAGGTGGGCCTTTGCTAAGTTCCCACTATAAACAGTAGAATGAGCTGATGTAATGTGACTGGGGGGGAGTATCCAGTATCACTTTATACCAGAGGCGGGCAACTCAAAGCCACCAAGACTTTAAACCACCACAAGAACTGAGAGGGTGGCTGGGAAAAAGCAGTTGTACAGATTACAGAGATATTAAATCAAAAGTGCAGAAGTTAACTGAGAATAAACACTTATCTTTTCCCAATATCATGTGCCGCGGTGGTACGGCGGTAGTGTTGTTACCTCACAGCAAGAGGTTCTCCTGTTCGATTCCCGGCTGGGCTTGGGAGTGCCTTCTGTGTGGAGTCTGCAAGTCCTCCCCGTGGTTGGGTAGCGTTCAAAAGGCATGCGTGCGTAAATAGGCGTGCCTTCATTGAAGGTTGGGCGTCGAGCTGGCACCTCTGCGTTTCATAAAAATCTACTACCAGTCATTAGCGGACTGGAGCTCCGCTGTGGCGACCCTTACCGGGAAAAGCCGAAAGACAAACAACAACATTAGGCAGTAGGTCAGTCTCTCTGCAGCTTAGAACAGCTTCAGCAAACGGGTATATCTGACTTAAAACATTGGCTATTCTATCCAATCAGCAATACATTTTTGCAGGAATGCCCCTGGCTAGATTAAACCAGTCCTGTGCACTCACTCTCACTTAGAAACAGAATCAGTGATACCAAGGTTTTTCTTAAGATCCCTAAGGACTCCCCAAAGATTGTGGTGGTAAATCTGTTTTGACCTAAGAAACAGTGGTTCTTACTTTTGAACATGGCCAAGAGCAGTTACCACAGGCTTCCCCACAGACTGTATCTACTTATACAAGACAGGCTGTTTAGTATACTCCTACCTGTAAATTCTTCAGCTGACTGCCTAGTTGATAAAATGTTTATTTATTTCTTTTTTAGGCACCTTTTTTCTGAGGACATGCAGCAGATGTTAAAGGAGACTTAAAAATCCTACTAGGAAATCATGTGTGTAAGTGGAAAGGGTTTTTTAGTTGGTGCAGTTCCAAGAAACTTTTAAGGCCTGGCTACTGCTGTTTTTTGATTATTTGTGTGAGTTAGAAGGGAGTAAGAAAAGCAAAAGGCACTATGTTCGATTATCAGCCATTTTAGCTTGACTATACTTGGATTCCTGAATTTTTATCTTTTCTCAGGTTAAGCAGTGTTTGAAAGGGGTTTTACATTTCCATTCACCTGGAAAACCAGTGGCTCTTCCTTAGAATCTTACTGCTGTGATTGAAATTGTTCTTTTTTTTTTTTAACCTGCTTGTCAGGCTGTTTTGAGGTTCTTAACATGGAAGACTGTTTCTCTCACTGCTTTGACTGCCACTAGAAGAGAGTACCTGTGTTGCAGGCTTTTATGGTTAGTTAGTCCTACCTCATTTTCCATGAAGACAGTTTCTTTGAGAACTAATCCTTCTTTATGCTCAAGTAGTCTCAAGAGTTTACCTTCATCCAGTCTATTAATTTCCTTGTCTTTTGCATTACTCCAAAAGCCAGGGGAAAAAAATCGTCAAACTCTGGGTGTGCACAGGCAGCCCAGAGACTGCCTAAACAAAACTCGGTCCTTCAGGAATGATGAGCTGTGTATCTGTTATGAAGGTAAAAGGAAAAGACATCCAGTGTCGAAGCATAGTTGATGATTGTTTCTTGCAATACCTCTTTGCTTCTCACACCATAACAAGCCATTCCAGGCAGAGTTAGGTTCCATTCCATTATGACTTTAGCTTTTTGGTGGCTTTCGGGAAAGGGATAGACTCAAAATGTTCTAGAGACAGTAGGATGGTCCTCTGTATTTGCCATTACTAAGGAATGCAAACTACATTCCATTTCAAAGTTTAGAACAATCCTTGCAAGGACCATTCACAAGGGGCTGTTGGGATTCTTAATTACTTCTTCCTTTTGTTTTTAAGCTATGGTTGTCTACCCAAATAGCTTAGGCTACTGCAACAGTGATCATGTGTTGGATATAGTACAGTTGTTTAAGTCAACTTACCATAACAGTAGATATTCGAATATCTAATTTTGAAGTAGCTGTCCCCTCCCTCCAGTCCCTTTATCCTGTAATTGTTTTATATTGACAGAGTGGGGCTGTGTATACACTTTTGTGTATTGTTACTCTAGCACGCCACAGAAACCTGTGACAGCATGGATGGATCAGAACAGGAACGTTAGCCACAAAGTAGACCAGAACTAACAGAGGGATCTACAGGACAAATTACAAAACCCACCAGGACAACCAGAACCACACAGTCCAACTACCAGGAATAACAGCACATTCACAGAGACTAGTTTCTTCAGGAAGACCAATATCGACAGCACAGACACCAACCACCACTCCAATACCAGAGCCAACACCAGTCCTAGAACCAGACCCAGAACCACGACCCCCACCAGAGCACCAGGGCTGGTCCATCTTACCCAGGTTCCACAACAGCCACAGTGAGGAATATTACTACACTCACTGAGATTCCAGAAAGCACAAGAGGATTTCCAAAGATTGCAGACCCTGTCCATGTACCCCTAGGGAGACAGGAGAATCAAACAGTGGACAGGGTAAGGGAAATGCAACACCTGGGCAACCCCAGCTACAATCCAGGTCCCAGGCTCAGACAGAGGAATCAGCACAGCCACAATACTAGGTGCTCCATTTATCTAGACCTACTCTGTTAATGCACTGACCAAAAATGAAAGAAGTGTATTATCAAAAGTACTTTTATTTGTACCAAGCTGCATGATCGATGCAGCTGATGTACTGATGAACCTTAAAATGTGTGTGAGGAAGCTCAACTTAAAGGTACAATTTCATGGCAAAATCAATGACTCCCTGATTAAGCCTGTTGATGAAACTATAAAAAGGCCTAGTAGCTACTGTCCACCAATACATTAAACATGAGCTACTTTCAAAGTGAAGTGAAAGATGGGTATCAGAGAACTACTTAAAAAACCTCCCAAGAAAAAATGTATAACATAACACAGGAAGAAAGAAAAGCATCGATTGGGCTAGGCAATGATAAATCCAGGCACATAATGAAGGCAGACAAGGGAGGAGGTGTTTTTGTGATTGATAGCTATAACCAAAAGATAAAGGACATGCTGGGGGATAATAGGTTTTATAAGTTATTTACCATGGATGACATAAAAAGGGCATACAATATATGGAACACTAATCTCACCACATTATGGGAAGAAAGACTTGTTACTGAAAATCTTTGTAAGTATTTATGGAGTCCGTGCATTCGTTTACTTAACTTTTTAGGAATACCAAAGCCACAGAAGAACAGAGAAGACCCACCCTATAGACCGATGGTGGCAAGTGGAGGTTCCGTTACTGACGCCACAACTATTTATTTATCTTGACTATTTGCTGAAACCTTTAGCAAAAAAGAATAAGTCATACATAAGAAATGTGATGGATTTTTTGAGCAAAATAAAAAAATAATTTACAATGGAAGCTGACCGTATTTTATTAACTATCGATGTGGAATCCTTGTACACAGTGCTGCCTCACAATCACTGTATAACAGCAGATATGGAGTCAGTTAAGAGATATAATCAAGGTACATAGGCTCATCCAAAAAAAGGTAAGTAAGCTCATTACTCTTGTACTGGATTTCACTTTATTTGCTTTCAATGGCGAACACTACAAACAAAAAATTGGTATAGCCATGGGGGCTGCCATGGTTCCCAGAATAGCTAACATAGCCCTGAGCAAATGGGAAGAGGACATTGTGTTAAACAACACAGACTACAAGGCATGCGTTTGCACTTTATTGACAATATTTTTACCTCAAACAAACTACCCCCTTCCTGAAATTTACCTTTTCCCACAGCTCTACTTCAATCACTGTCTTAGATATGCAGATTTCCAAGGACACCAATAGTAACAGAATCGCCACTAATCTGTTCAGAAAACCAACAAGAGTTAATTTACTACTACACAGTAAAAGACTGCATCCTGCAAAAATCAAGTGTAATGTAGTGAAGTCCCAGGACTATAAATTAGCTAGAAATACCACAGAGATGGAACCCTTTCTGAGAAATGTGAACAATTTAGAGCATGATTTCCTTGTGAGGGGCTATGAAAGTCGTATGTTAAAAAACGTCCTCGAACCCATTACAGAGCTAAAAAGGATCAACACACCTTCACTCAACTTCCCTCTTAGGAGAGTATTAAGAAATTCCATGGAGAATAACAAATACAAAAATAGCTGCATCTTGACATACACTCTGGATTATCACAGTATCAAAAATGTTATTAAAGAAAACTCTGCCATTGTCGTAGGAAACCCTTATCTGATTAACATCTTAGGCAACGCCCCATCCTTTGTTTACAGGAAGACCAGGAACATAGAAATTTTGTTGAATTTAAACCTAGACTATGAGAGAAATACTAAAAGATGTGACGCTATTTGTACATTCTGTATACATGTATAATACATATTATTAAACATGTTATTAAAGAATACTGCTCCATTGTCACAGGAAGCCCTTATCTGATTAACTTCTTAGGCAAAACCCCATCCTTTGTTTACAGGAAGACCAGGCACATAGAAGTTTCGGCTTGAAGCAATTGTACATTCTATATGTATGTATAATGTATATTACACACACACACACACACACACACACACACACACACACACACACACACACACACACACACACACAGCACGGTGATAGTTTTCATTGCCGTTATTTAAAGGAAATCATTAAGACCAGTACAGGGAGTGACTGTAATACTACATAAGTAATTTACAGTGCACAATACAACAAATGTGATGTTTTATGTGGGCAAGACTATAAATAAATTTAAGTGTAGGATTTTTTGTTATTTGGCTGAACTCTGCTTTGCTTGTAAAAACAATGCACTAGCCAAACACCTGTCTCTGCATAGAAGATGCACAGGTTTTAAGTTCCAGATACTGGATCGCATAGACATGGGTGATCTTGAAGGTGATATCCTGAATGTACTGGAAAAACTTGACCTTGTATGGCAATTAAAGCTGAACTCCTTCAGAAAGCCTGGACTAAATTACTGCTGTTCATTTAAAAGTATACTGGAACTTAGAAAATTGCCACTTTGTTTACAGGACTAATTTTATTTCATTTTTCCACACTCCTTATTTATCCACTATCATTTTTTTCCCAATTTTCCACAGTCATTTATTTCCAGTTTTTTTTTAATAACATCGTGAGTAATATTTAATGGTAGGGTATAATATGTTTCTATCATCACATCTCTTTTAGCTAAAATATAGAATACTTTTCCACTTTATTGCAAATTATTTTTAGTAACAATATTAAATTATTCTTTAAATTGTCACACATTTTTTTAGTTATTAATTTTTTATTTAATTAATTTATATTGGTTTAGAAGTATTGATTTTAGTGTTATCTTACATGGAATGTTCACTATTTTTTCTGTCCCACACTGGCTAGCACTAAGTTGATGCACTTTTTCTGGTTTAACTTATAAGGTTGTATTCTTGTTTTAATTTTGGTTTACTTCTCACTAAGCATATTGGTAAGTTTTAGTAAGATTTTTTGTAGATATATATTTTTAGGGTGCTTGTACATAGACCTGAAGAAGTCTAGGGGTACAGATGCAATCTTTTCTAACAATAATTTATGGAATAGATTATGATGTTCTTCATCCCACATTGCTGCAGTCCTAACACTTGGGTAGTCCGCTGTCCCAGTCGGCCCGAATACCAAAGTATAAGGCTGACGTCGGTCAGGGCGCATTAGTCTGACGTCAGGACGTCAGGGTATAAATGCGCATGACCGACGTCATATCCTCAGTCTTTTTTGCCGCATGGTCCGATGCAGAAGCAGTTTTGCAAGTGCAGGTTGGCGTTCTGAGATTTTCCGAAGTCGGAGTTTCAGACCGAATCCAAGTTGGCTAAGTACCCCGTTGGGGAATATTTTGGTTTTTTCTTGCCTCAGTATTTTACCGGATGTCAGAAAAAGTGAATAACTGTATTTCTTGTGGGAAACAGATACCTCATAGGGATTACCATACCTTGTGTATACCTTGCTTAGGGCCTGAGCACGACGTTGTTGGCTGTCGCTCTTGTGCTAGATTTAACAAACGCACGATAAAGAGAAGATTAGATTGTGCCAGGTTAGTTTTGGGAAGCGGTGTAATTATAAAATGCCGTCGGATGCTCCGGCGCCGCTTCCAAAAAGCGCAAGGACAAAACAGCAAAGCCTAGGCTGGAAGAACCGTCCGTGCGGACGCCGGTTCTTTAGAGGGCTCGGTGGAGCCAGAGGTTCAGCCAGAAATTTCTTTGGAATCCCAGGGGGAGACTTTATTACTACAAGATGTGACCTCTCAGGAGGTAGGCCAGGCGGAAGGGGCTTCTCAGGTAGCTGTTCTTCCCTCCCTTCCTAAGGTGGTTAGGCCCTCCCCTGCTGTTTCCAAGGCTTCTCCCAGGGGCAGGCCAGGTTTGGTTTCAGGTGTTTACCCCTAGTTCTTCAGGGTCTGTACCTAAGAAGCATATGCTTAAGATGGCAGAAGATTTGATTACAATGATTAGAGGTTCTATGCCCCCTCCTGATAAGAGGCCTAGGGTGGAACCTGAGCTTGGGAGTTTTGAGCAGTGTTCGGATGCTTCTGAGTCTTCGGCTGAAGACTTGCAGGAGTATTCCCCTTACTCTGATTCTGATGTGGATGATTCTACTCCTTCTGCTTCTCCTCCTGAGGATTTTTCATTTTCAGAGACTCTTCATTCCATGAGGGAGCATTTTAAATGGGAAGGTCAGGATTTCTCTGATTCCAGGAAAAGGCTTAGGGAATTTTTGTTTCTTTCCCAGCATAGGCCTTTAGCTATACCTCCTGTTCTAGATGTGGTGGAGGATGTTTTTGCAGAGGCTTCTCTGAACCCTGATTCTTTGCCTCCTGCTCCAGTTAAGCCGGATAGATATTATAGGGTGCCTGAAGCTCATAAGTATCTTTTAAGAGTCCTAGGGCAGACCCAGAAACTGTTTCACAGGGGCCTAAAGGTGTTAAGGCTTCTGTTGTTAAAAATCCTGTTCCTCCGGATAAAGAGGCAAGGGCTTTGGATAGATGGGGAAAGAAAGTGTATACTTCTTCCACTTTGGCCATGAGAGCTTTGAATTGCCAGTTTCACATGTTGAAATATCAAAATTATCTCCTTTCACAATTAAAGTCTAAGGTAGATGCTTTGGCGGAAGGTATTGAGTGTAAAGAGTTGCAGGATTTAGTTCATGTTTCTGAACAGGTGGGTAAGCATTCTTTGCAATGTGGTTTTGATGCTGTGCAGGCCTCTTCGAGGGTGGCTGCCACTGGTTCGGTTCTTCGCAGGCACGCCTGGCTGAGGGATCAGAATTTAGCTGAGCATGTGAAGACAAGGATTTTAGATGCTCCTTTACAATCTGATGTGTTGTTTGGTTAGCCTGTGGAAGCAGTTCTAAAGAAAATGGAAGACAAGGCTAAGTCTATGCAGACTGTTAAAGATTTTTGCAGGTTCAGCCTCCAAGTTTAGTAGAAATTGGCCTACCAAGGGGTGGACATATCCTGCTTATGATTCCCAGTCTAGGGGTAGGTCTAGACGTGGTAGGGGCAGAGCTCAAGGTTCTTTTAGGCCTAGAACAGGAGTTCACCTGCTCAGTCTTCTGGTGAGGGCAGGGGTCAGTCCTTTCGTAAACAGACCCAATGACCTGCCTTTTCAGCTGCCAGAATCTTCTCGTCTGGCAGCACCTTTGGGAGGAAGGTTGGCACTCTTCAAAGAAAACTGGAGTTTAATTACCCAAGACAGATGGGTATTGGATATCATTCACCACGGTTACAGGTTTTATTTCCATACCTTGCCTCCTTTCAAAGGCATGCCAGACATTCCTCCTCAACAAAGGAAAGAGGCTCACAGGCAAATTTCTCTGTTGCTCCAAATAGGGGCCATTCAGCCGGTTCCTGTGCCAGAAAGGGGCCTAGGATTTTATTCTCGCCTGTTCCTAGTACCAAAAAAGGGGAACACGTGGAGACCAATTTTGGATCTGTCTATCCTCAACACTTATCTGGACATTCCCAAGTTCAAAATGTTGATGTTACAACAGCTTTTACCTATGCTGGGCAAAGATCACTGGATGGTAACTTTGGATCTCAAGGAAGCTTACCTTCATGTTCCTATCAGACTAATTTGCAGGAAGTATCTGCGTTTTCGAGCTGGGAATTCTCATTATCAGTTCTCTCTGCATTGCCCTTTGGCTTATCTACTGCGCCCAGAGTATTCACAAAGGTTCTGGCTCCAGTGATAGCTTTCTTCAGGCTAAAAGGAATACAAATCTATCCTTATTTGGACGACTGCCTGCTTCTGGCTCAAGGAAGGGACGTGCTTCTTCAGCATTTGGAATATGTGATAGCAGTGCTAAGATGCCTAGGGTATTCTGTGAACGAAATAAAGTCCAGTCTAGTACCCTCTCAAGACATGTGCTTTCTGGGCGTGAGACTGAATACAGCATCCCAGATGGCCTTTTTAACCCCGGACAAACAAAAGAATCTTTCTCTTTACTTCCATCAACTATCTCATCAGTCCGGGCTGACAGCAAGGACAGTCCTTCAAGCCTTAGGGTTCATGGCATCTTGTATTCTGGTACTTCCCAATGCCAAACTGCATATGAGGAAGCTACAATGGTATCTCAAAATGTATGGACACAGCACTGCCAGGATTTGGACACTGTCATTCAAATAATACCTTGCATTCAAAAGGAATTTTTGTGGTGGGCTCAGGAATGTCACCTAAACAAGGGACTCTCTGTGACCCGGCCAGAGGCGAGTCAGATTCTAACGACAGATGCCTCGGACACAGCTTCGGGAGCTCATCTGAATGGAAAGTGGATACAAGACAAGTGGCCTGCCAGACTGCAGCATCTACATATCAACATGAAGGAGATGTTAGCAGTCCAGTTTGCATTACTGGCTTTCAAGGATTTACTTCTTCCAGGGCAGGTGTTGATTCTAACAGACAACACAACTGTCATGTGGTACATCAACAAACAAGGGGGAACACATTCTTATCCTCTATGCAGGCAAGCAATGATTTTATGGGAGACTGCGTTAAGCTTGCAACTGAATCTTCAAGCAAGGTTTCTGCCAGGAGCACAGAACTCCTTAGCAGATGTGTTAAGCAGGTAAATCATGGATCCCCACGAGTGGAAACTGGATCTTCATGTATTTCAGACATTGACAGTGTCCTAGGGAACTCCAGACATAGATCTGTTCGCTTCTCCACTAAACCACCAGCTGCCAAAGTTTTGCACGAAAAGGTTTCATCACACAGCCTGGAAAGTGGATGCTCTTTCTTTCAGTTGGGAAAATCTTCATGTGTATGCCTTTCCACCTCTGCCTCTCCTCCCAAAGGTACTCCTAAAGGTCAGACAGGACAAGCCAAGGATGATTTTAATAGCTCCAGATTGGCCTCGGCAGCACTGGTACCCATTGCTGAGGAGTCTGGTAAGGAAGCCTCCATGGCCCTTACCTTTGATTCCACACCTATTGTCTCAGAAGGACGGGCATCTACTCAATGTCAAGCTTCACTCTCTTCATCTAACAGCCTGGCATATTCGGTTTTGAACCATAGCAGGTCTCAGCTTCCTCAACAAGTTTTGAATGTGATTATGGAAGCCAGAAGACCTAGTACAAGGAAAGTGTAATGAGGAAATGGAAGAGATTTTTATTTTGGTGTGCAGCAAAGGATTTGGATGTTTCTGAGCCAAATTTGAGTGTGGCTCTTCAATATCTTACTGAGTTATTGGACAAAGGTTTGTCATTCTCTTCCATTACGATTCATGCTGCAGCAATTTCAGCTCACTATGATTGTGACCCACCATTGTTTTCTCATCCTTTGTTTAAGCAATTTCTTAGAGGGGCAAAGAATATAAGACCCCCACGTAGAGCTCCTACTCCTGCTTGGGACCTCAATTTTGTGTTGGAGAAACTTACTCTACAACCTTTTGAGCCTGCGGCTACTGCTGAATTGAAATACTTGTCATGGAAGACTGCTTTTTTGTTGGCCATTACTTCTGCAAGAAGGGTTTCTGAATTGCAGGCCCTTATGGCGGTTGAGCCTTTTTTGATTTTCCATAAGGATAGGGTATCATTACGTACTAATCCTTCCTTTATGCCTAAGGTGGTCTCTAGTGTGGCTTTAAACCAAACTATTCATTTGCCCACTTTTTATGCAGATCCCCAAAATAAGGGGGAAAAGATTTTGCACACTTTAGATGTACACAGGCAGTTGCGTTATTATTTAAGCAGGGCTAAGGATTTTAGACAGTCTCAGCAGTTGTTTGTTTCTTTTGCTTTGAGTTCTCAGGGCAAGCCTGTGTCAAAACAAACTATTTCTAAGTGGATTGGGTTTTGCATTGCATTTTGTTATTCCCATCATGGCAAGGACATTCCAGCTGGGATCAGGCCTCATTCCACTAGGGCTACTGCCACTTCAACAGCATTTCTAAGGGGGGTGGCAACTAAGGATATTTTGGAGGCAGCTACTTGGAGTTCAGTACATACTTTCTCTAAGCATTACCACCTTCCTCTCTACTCTAAATCTAGGGCTGGTTTTGCCACGGCTATTTTGCAGGGCATGTTGACAGCTCCAGCTTCTTTATGATTTGCCAGCCTCCCTTACCTCTGCTTTGGGATTCTACCCAAGTGTTAGGACTGCAGCAATGTGGGATGAAGAACATAGTACAGTTTTGTACCTACCATAAATGTAGATGTTCGAGGCTCCACATTGCTGCAGTCCAATTTACCCTCCCTCCTTCCCCTCTGTGTTTAGGGGTGGTTGTGTGGGTGGGGTTGTACTTGTGTAAATTGTATATATTGTATATATATTTGGTACAGGAGTGTTTGGTGTTTTTTGGTTTTGGCCTTATCTTTTTAGGGTCTTCTGACATCTGGGGCAAGAAAAGACTGAGGATATGACGTCGGTCATGCGCATTTGTACCCTGACGTCCTGACGTCAGACTAATGTGCCCTGACCGACGTCAGCCTTATACTTTGGTATTCGGGCCGACTGGGACAGCGGACTACCCAAGTGTTAGGACTGCAGCAATGTGGATCTTCGAACATCTACATTTATGGTAGGTACAAAACTGTACTTTTTGGACAGTGTATTTTTTCTGGATGCAAAAGTATAATTTTTCTTGATTGCCAAATGATCTAATGTTCAAATACCTCATAAGGATTTTCATTCTTACTGTATTCCTTGCCTAGGCCCTGACCACGACGTTGCTAGTTGTCGGTTTTGTGCTAGATTTAACCAACGCACTATTAAGCATCGGTACAATTGTGCATTTCATTACTTTGGCAGAAGATTCAATTATATAATGCCGTCGGAACAGCCGACTACCAGAGTTTATAAAAAGCGCAAAGAAAAAGAAAAGGACAGGCATCCAAGGTCCAAAACAGATGAGGCATCCATTAGGCCTGTCGCCGGTTCTCAGTGAGGCGCTTTTGCAGCCCCTAATGCTCGCTACCTCAGAGCCACAGGCTGTTTCCGACTCCCACGTGGCGCCCACTAGGCTGCTGGAAACTCAAGGTACTGGACACTCGGAAACTATTCCCTCAGATGGGTCCGGAGCTGCTGAGCAGGCATCGGCTTCTGAGGGTGTTTTCAGGCCTACACAATTATATGTAAAACCAACTTCAGCTTCAAAGGCAAAGACTAAAGCAACTCTAAAGACAAAGAAACAAGTACAGCATTCTCCTGGACAGGCCTAAAAAACAGATGCTTAAAATGGCAGAAGACCTAATTACTTTGATCAGGGGTTCCCATCCCCCTCCTGATAAGAGGCCTAGGCAAGAGATAGAATATGAATCTTCAGATCAGGTTTCAATTTCCTCTGATTCCTCTTCTGAACAGGAGTATTCCCTTCCTCCCTATGAGGATTCTGATGCTGAAGAATCTATCCCTTCAGCCTCTCCTCCTGAGGATTATTCTTTTAGGGAGACTCTGCATACTATGAGGGAGCATTTCCACTGGGAGAGTCAAGATTACTCAGAATCCAAGAAAAGGCTCAGGGACTTCCTTTTATTACCTCAGCACGGGCCCCTGGCTATTCCTCCTGTTTTAGACATTGTAGATTATGTATTTTCAGAGTCTGGTCTGTCTCCTGACTCTTCACCACCATAAGCTAGACAGATACTACAGGGTTCCTGATTCACATACATTTCTTTACAAAACCCCTGCTGCTGACCCAAAAACTATTTCTCAGGGTCCCAAGGGGGGTCAAGGCTTCCACTGCAAAAAACCCTATCCCCTCTGATAGGGATTCGAGGGCCCTGGACAGATGGGGGATAAAGATTTATACTTGGCTGTAAGAGCTTTAAATTGACAGTTTCATATGCTTAAATATCAGCAATATCTTATGTCACTGCTTAAACAGAAAATGTTGACAAATTCAGAATGTGCAGAAAGCAAAAGAAATGCAGGATTTATTGCATCCAGCTTAACAAGTGGGAAAGCATACTTTGCAATGTGGTTTTGATTCTCTAGAGGCCTCCTGCAGAGCCGCAGTTACAGGTTCTGTCGTTAGGAGGAATGCTTGGTTAAAAGAACAGAATCTACCCGATCATGTTAAAGCAAAACTATTAGATGCTCCATTACAACATGATACCTTGTTTGGTGTTAAAGCAGAAGAGGTGTTGAAGAAAATGGAGGACAAAGCTAAATCTATGCAAACAGTGAAGGATTTCTTACAGGTACAGCCTCCCAGATTTAGCAGAAACTGGCCTACAAAGAATTGATCCTTTCCAGTGTCAGACAGGCCACAAAGAGGCAGATACAGACGCCCCAGAGGCAGATCACAGCCTCAAGGCGGCCTCAACAATGGGGTGCTTCTACCTCCAAAAGTGGAGAGGAAAAATCACAGCCATTCAGGAAACAGTCTCAATGACTTCCCCCTGCCAGCACCAAGCACTTATCTTCTGGCAGCTCCTTTGGGGGGAAAGCTAGCATTTTTTTCACAAAATTGGCACATGATCACCCAGGACAAATGGGTCTTAAATATCGTATCTCAAGGCTACAGGTTCCACTTTCACACCCTGCCAAGGCCAAACGGTATGCCAGACCTGCCACGCAATCAATGGGCAGAGGCACAAAAACAAGTTTCATCCCTCATGCACATGAGAGCCATTCAGCAAGTACCACACAGCAAGAGCAGGGACAAGGATTTTACTCAAGGCTATTCTTGGTACCCAGAAAGGACAAAGCCTGGAGACCAATACTGGACCTGTCTATCCTAAACACATTCCTGGATATTCCAAAATTCAAAATGTTAACTCTGCAGCAGCTTCTGCCCATGCTGGGCAAGAAGGCTTGGCTGGTGACTTTAGACCTAAAAGAGACATACCTGCATGTCCCAATCAGACAGTCATGCAGAAGATACCTCAGATTTATAGCTGGCTCAATGCACTACCAATTCTCTGCACTGCCCTTTGGCTTATCTACTGTGCCCAGGGTCTTCACAAAATGCCTGGCACCAGTAATTGCATTTTGCAGACAGAGGAATACAAATATATCCTTACTTGGACGACTTCCTTATTCAAGCAGAGAAAAAGGACATTCTACTACAGCATCTGGCATTTGCAAAAAGATTACTAACAGGTCTAGGGTACACAGTAAATGAAAAGAAATCAAAACTCATACCCTCTCAAGAGATAATATTCCTGGGTGCAAACTTAAATACAACTTCCCAGATTGCTTATCTCATGCCAGACAAACACAGACAACTGACTACTTATTTCAAAATGTTGGCAATAAAGACCCAGTTATCTGCAAGAAAAATTCTGCGGGCTTTGGGCTTCATGGCATCCTGCATACTGCTAATTCCATATGCAAGAGTGCATATGAGGAAACGTGTTTGGACTCAACATTGCCACAACCTGGAAACAGTAATTACCCTCATTCCCTGCCTGCAACAGGAGTTTCGATGGTGGGCAAAAGTCTGTCCCCTCAACACGGGACAGCCATTCACCTTACCCACAGCCAGGCAGACATTGACAACAGATTATGCCTGGGGGGCCCATATGGCAGGAAGATGTATTCAGGGCACATGGTCCGCAAGTCAAATGCATCTACATATCAATCAAAAAGAGATGCTAGCTGTTGAGAATGCCCTGACAGCCTTCAAGGATCTACTTCATCCAGGACAACTACTGATAAAGACGGACAGTACTACATTCATGTGGTACATAAACAAGCAGGGGGGGCACGCATTCCTACCCCCTCTGCAGACTAGCCATGAACTTGTGGGACACAGCACTGACTTAACAAGTATATCTGCAAGCACAATTCCTGCCAGGAAGGATAAATACTCTGGCAGACGAACTAAGCAGAAACCTAATGGATCCCCACGAGTGGAAATTGGATCCACAAGTCTTCAGCATGATGACAAGGAACTGGGGATGCCCAGACATAGACCTATTTGCCTCCCCGCACAACTGCCAACTACAGAGATTCTGCACAAGAACTTATCACAAGCAAGCATGGAAAGTGGATGCTGTATCTTTCAGCTGGAAAAACCTAACAGTATATGCCTCTCCTCCCCAAGGTACTCCTTAAGATCAGACAAGAGAAGCCAAAAATGATACTGATTGCCTCAGACTGGCCCCGCCAGCACTGGTACCCAATCCTAAAGAGCTTGTCTCAATGCCCAGCTTGGACATTACCTCAAATTCCTCACTTATTGACCCAACAAGACAGTCATATACTGCACAGCCAACTCAGGACCTTAAACCTGGCAGCATGGCGGATAATGTAGCCATTCAAGACACACCTCTCTCTAAAGCAGTTGTGGATGTTAATTTTGGAGGCCAGGAGGCCTAGCACCAGAAAATCTTATGCAGAAAAATGGAAGAGATTCTGTGCTTGGAACCAGGCACAAGGTATTGACACGACTGTTTCAAATATTCCTCAGATTTTGCAATACTTTACTGAGATACTGGATAAAGGCCTTTCCTTTTCATCAATTAAAATTCATGCCTCTGCCATTTCAGCTCATTACAATACTGAACCACCTATTTTTTCTCATCCATTACTAAGGCAGTACCTCAGAGGGGCCAAAAACATAAGACCTCCAAGGAGAGCACCAATACCTGCATGGGACCTCAACTATGTCTTGGAAAAACTCACACTGCCTCCATTTGAGCCAGCCTCTGCAGCTGATATAAAATTCTTATCCTGGAAAACAGCTCTGCTCCTAGCAATTACCTCCGCTAGACGATTCTCAGAGTTACAGGCACTCATGGCTGTGGAACCTTTTATCATTTTCCATCCTGACAGGGTTTCTCTTAAGGACAAAAACCCTACATTTATGCCTAAGGTAGTGTCCAGTATGACCCTTAACCAAACAATTCATTTGTCTACTTTTTACCCAAACCCACAGAATAAGGGTGAGAGACTTCTGCATTCTTTGGACATTCACAGGCAGCTACTCTTCTACTTGGACAGAACCAAAGCTTTCAGAAAGACTGAACAACTTCTAGTGGCAATTGCTGCAGGATCACAAGGAAAGCCCATCTCAAAACAGACTATTTCAAAGTGGATAGGCCACTGCATTCATTTCTGCTATTCACAGCATGGCAAATCAGTGCCTAAGGGCATTAGGCCACATTCAACCAGAGCAGCAGCCACTTCAGCAGCCTTCCTCAGAGGAGTACCAACCAAAGACATCTTAGAGGCAACAACTTGGAGTTCAGTGCATACTTTTACAAATCACTATCACTTACCTCTCTACTCTAAATCCAGGGCAGGTTTTGCCACTGCAGTCCTGCAGGACCCAATAGACTTTCCGAATCCTATTTAGCACCAGCCTCCCAACCTTAGCTTTGGGATTCAACCCAATTGTAATGACTGCAACAGTGAAACAGGATGAACATAGTACAGCTGTGTACCTACCATAAATGTAGATGTTCGAGTGTATTCACTGTTGCAGTCCAGGTTACCCTCCCACCATCCCCCTTTTCCTTGCTGGGACTTATCTGTACTTATTAAAAAAATAAATGGACCAACAACAGGAACTGGAGGACGAAAACCACCACAACGAATTTTTACCTAGGTTTCGTCTTTATTCAGACTTCTTCAGAATAAATGTTAAAAACTGTACACACACCAGAATTTTATACAGCTTAAAATGACATCATTAATCAATTAATTAGTCAATTAAAAAACTTTCATCCTACTTAAAGCAACCTGAGCACACACAAACAACTTGATATTGTGATAGCATACTACATTAATAATAAAATAAATAATTCAAAAATCCAGTTAAAAAAATACACAACGAAACATAATAAAATGATAATATTGAACCACACACAAAATAATATGTAAAAATAAACTAAGCACAATCATTATACATAACAAGTAAACTTGTGGGCTAATCACCCAAGAACATGCTTCAATTTCAAGATTGGGGCTATACTAATGTGGTCATTAATGCCAGGGAAAACTGTCGCATTCAACCTAAGTTGCCACCTCACCGATGTCTAAATGCAGATATAGAACATTACCCTGTACATCCTTAACAATGTTTTGCAATATACAAAATTTAAAATGATGTCCACCGTGCGTTTCAATGTGCCTATATAAGGCATTGGTGGTTTTCTTTAGCCTTATGTCTGACAGGTGCTCATTAATCCTGTCTCTAAAGACTCTACTAGTTTTTCCGACGTAAAACGCCGGACAGTGGGCACACTGTGCCATGTACACCACATTTTTTGTATAACAATCGAAATGCCCATATAATCTAATCAGTGCACCTGCCACATGTAATTTTACACCTGTAAGTAGAATATAATGACGCACACTACATCTACCACATTTGAAGTTCCCAACAGGCCTACCAGTTGCATTAGAAAAATTGTCACCCTTCTCTAATAATTGTTTCAATGACCTTGCCTTCCTAAAAACACATTTAGGATGACTACCAAGCTTATCCCATACCAAACAATCCAACCTGAGAAACTTCCAATTGTTGTATATAATGTCCCTAATATTGGGAGCGTCATAAGAATAGGTAGTAATAAAATAAAGGTTATGTTCTAGAACATGACTACTAACATTAGTCAGAGGTGAACTGTGGCCACCATTGTCAACATTAACAATTTGATTGCTTACCTCTTGGCCCACTATTGTAGGATCTATACTTATTCTCCCTTTAATTAGTGGCCAGTGCACCCCTTCATCCCTCTTCCGTTT
Source organism: Protopterus annectens (assembly GCF_019279795.1). Classification (NCBI taxonomy): domain Eukaryota; kingdom Metazoa; phylum Chordata; order Ceratodontiformes; family Protopteridae; genus Protopterus; species Protopterus annectens. The sequence goes on along the minus strand of NC_056741.1, from coordinate 853,568,695 downwards.
GACTTCCTCTACTACAGCTTGACACACTCCTTCGGGATATCCTCTCCTAAGGAACATGCTCATTATAAACTCCACTTCCTTCAAAAAATCTAACTCGTCACTAATCATCCTGGCAGCCCTGACCGTCTGACCTTTAATAATTGCCTTTTTCTGATGGCCAGTGTGCCAACTGGCATAACAGAGATAAGAATTTGAGAAAGTGGCTTTTCTGTGAATATTAGTTGACAAAGAATAACTTATAGGATCTATTTTTAAATTTACATCTAAATAAGAAATCTCCTGTTTGCTAAAGGTATAAGTAAACTTCAAAAAATGCACTGTATCATTAATATATTCCATAAAGGCATTCAAATCATCTTCACTACCTTCCCATACTATAAACAAATCGTCTAAAAAACGGGTGTAGTGTCGAATTTTAGATCTAAACCTACTGAATAAAACGTATTCCTGTTCCCAGTAGGACATGACATACTTTGCATAAATGGGGGCACAAGCTGCCCCCATAGCTACACCTGTGATTTGCTTAAAATAATACCCCTCAAAAAAAAATGTAATTATTGGACAAAACAATTTCCATCAAGGTGATAAACACATTAATACGGTCCTGATCGTACAACCCAGTTTTGAAAAGCTGTTGTTCCAACCAATCCAACCCTATGTCGTTAGGTATTACAGAAAAAAGACTCACAACATCAATAGTAAGCAAAATAGTGTTTTCATTAATTTCCACAGTTCTTAACTTCTCCAAAAATTGCCAAGAATCCTTTGTAATATAATCAAATAATTTGATGCCTTTTTGCAAATGATAGTCCAAAAATTTGCTGATAAAACAAGTTTTTCTACGTTTAGCATCAACTATAGGCCTGAACTTGACATTAACCAATCCCTTATGTATCTTGGGAATCCCAAAGATACCACTCACCACAGGAAATTCATTAGCCATAAAAAAAAAACTCTGATTCAGTGATTTGTCCTTGCATCAATAAATCCTCGACTAACATATCCACCCTAGCATTTGCAATGTTAAGTTGATTTAAACTACTTTCCTCATAGGTGTCCCCACTTAACATTATTAACATGTGATTAATATAATAATTTCTATCCATAACCACTAAATCACTGCCCTTATAATCTAATGGACCTGTCCCTAACCAGTTCATCTAACAAGCTCCGTTCATCCTTTGTTAGATTATTTAGGCTATTAAATGCATGAAATCCATTGGCGGACTTACTTTTATTAATATAATCTCTTATGTCCAGCTCACAAATTTTCTCAAATAATCCAACTATACTGTTTGAAGGTGGTATGAACTTGCTGGACTTTAACACCTCCCTTCGCCCTTGAGCTTCATCTTGAAACATCAACTTTAAATTCATCTTCCTTGTCAATAATTTTAAATTGATGAGAATATCACTTAAGTTACCCCTGACTAGGGGAACAAAAGTAAACCCCTTTGACAATAATTCCACGTGTCTTGTGTTAATAACTTTACTAGAAAAATTATATACTTTATAGTCACCATATCTATTACACACAACCAAAGGATTACTCAGGTGTTCACCATTACATGTCCCTATTTGGTTGTCCACGATGGAAATCAACTGTTCAATACTAACGCTAATGTCTCCATCGCTGATATCGATGGGATCATCGTAAAATTGACCAGAAATTACATGTTCATTATTAACTTCTGCTGAACTATCAGGCACCGAGTAAATACTGATACCCACACTTAATCCAGCCAGTCCATAATCAGTCAAAGACTCCACAGAACCCATACTTTCACCCAATATTACAACTTCATGTAAGTTTCCATTAACCTCATTATTAGCAAAAATAGTAATTGGCAACGTATTTAAAACAACATTAGTGCCAACTATGTCATTCATTCCCATACCAGCGTTTAATTCATATAATTCATGAACAGGGTTAAGAACTTCATCCCCATCACAGGTACAAAAATCAGCAATTGTCTGCCTCGTTTGTTCACTTGTATGTGTACTAAATGAGTCATTGCACATGTCAGTGTCGCTCAAAATATTATTGTCAAACTTGATGATGTTCTCATTTGAAATTGCCCCCCCACCCCCCTCCGTGTCCACAACAGAAATGTCATTTAAATTAGAAAAAACATGATCATTGAACTCGCTCATATCAACCCAACCAGTTGGAGCGAAGTCTATACAGGTCATCTCGTCAACACCGATACTAGCACCGCTCAGCTCGAAAGAAATTAGGTCTATTCCACTCAATAGTGTTAATTTGATTGAAACCATTGACTTCCGCCCCATTAACTAATTCAAATTCAGTAATATCCACCCCAGCAAACTTGCCAGCCACTCCAATGGTATTCGATAACTGAATGTCAACAAATTTGTCCTGATAATGCTGAAAGAAAGTCTCACCTTCAAACAAGGCCGGACCATCCAATATCACCTTCTCCACTTGGTTCGGGCTACATTGCGTTGTTGCTGCTGGTGAAACCTCCCTTTTGGCCTTGCTCCATGCTTCAGGTAATCGCTGAATTCGCCGCTTCCCTGCTGTTGATTCATCTGAACACGACCCTTTAGCCTCTCCGAGCGTCTTAGCCCTTCTTCTAAAGGGAACTCCTCCCCAACCACACTCGTATTAATATTACCGGTTGCTCTCGTCACTTCCACTTCACCGCTCAATGGCTGATTGGCTGTATGATCTTGATACCTAGTATTACCTTCAGAAAGCGGATACACTTTTTTGTTTTTGTATTCATTAGTGTCCCGAACAATTTTATGAGCTTTTCTCCCATGCATAATCGCACAATGTGACTCTACACTCGCCAACATGTTAGTGTAGTTAGTATAATAGTGCTCAAAATTTAGATCAGCCGTAATAGCTTCATTCTCAGTCTGTAATTCAGCCAAATAACCAGCAATCACCTGATCATTGTATTTGATAATAATGTTCGAAATTATCATAATGATACAGTGCATTTTTTGAAGTTTACTTATACCTTTACCAAACAGGAGATTTCTTATTTAGATATAAATTTAAAAATAGATCCTATAAGTTATTCTTTGTCAACTAATATTCACAGAAAAGCCACTTTCTCAAATTCTTATCTCTGTTATTCCAGTTGGCACCCTGGCCATCAGAATAAAGCAATTATTAAAGGTCAGATAGTCAGGGCTGCCAGGATGGTTAGTGACGAGTTAGATTTTTTGAAGGAAGTGGAGTTTATAATGAGCATGTTCCTTAGGAAAGGATATCCCGAAGGAATGTGTCAAGCTGTAGTAGAGGAAGTCAAACGGAAGAGGGATGAAGGGGTGTATTGGCCACTAATTAAAGGGAGAATAAGTATAGATCCTACAATAGTGGGCCAAGAGGTAAGCAATCAAATTGTTAATGTTGACAATGGTGGCCACAGTTCACCTCTGACTAATGTTAGTAGTCATGTTCTAGAACATAACCTTTATTTTATTACTACCTATTCTTATGACGCTCCCAATATTAGGGACATTATATACAACAATTGGAAGTTTCTCAGGTTGGATTGTTTGGTATGGGATAAGCTTGGTAGTCATCCTAAATGTGTTTTTAGGAAGGCAAGGTCATTGAAACAATTATTAGAGAAGGGTGACAATTTTTCTAATGCAACTGGTAGGCCTGTTGGGAACTTCAAATGTGGTAGATGTAGTGTGTGTCATTATATTCTACTTACAGATGTAAAGTTACATGTGGCAGGTGCACTGATTAGATTATATGGGCATTTCGATTGTTATACAAAAAATGTGGTGTACATGGCACAGTGTGCCCAGTGTCCGGCGTTTTACGTCGGAAAAACTAGTAGAGTCTTTAGAGACAGGATTAATGAGCACCTGTCAGACATAAGGCTAAAGAAAACCGCCAATGCCTTATATAGGCACATTGAAACGCATGATGGACATCATTTTAAATTTTGTATATTGCAAAACATTGTTAAGGATGTACAGGGTAGTGTTCTAGATCTGCATTTAGACATCAGTGAGGTGATGTGGCAACTTAGGTTGAATGCGACAGTTTTCCCTGGCATTAATGACCGCATTAGTATAGCCCCAGTCTTGAAATTGAAGCATGTTCTTGGGTGATTAGCCCACAAGTTTACTTGTTATGTATAATGATTGTGCTTAGTTTATTTTTACATATTTTGTGTGTGGTTCAATATTATCATTTTATTATGTTTCATTGTGTATTTTTTGAACTGGATTTTTGAATTATTTATTTATTTTATTATTAATGTAGTATGCTATCACAATATCAAGTAGTTTGTGTGTGTGCGCGCTCAGGTTGCTTTAAGTAGGATGAAAGTTTTTTAACTGACTAATTAATTGATTAATGATGTCATTTTAAGCTGTATAAAATTCTGGTGTGTGTACAGTTTTCAACATTTATTCTGAAAAAGTCTGAATAAAGATGAAACCTAGGTAAAAATTCGTTGTGGTGGTTTTCGTCCTCCAGTTCCTGTTGGTCCATTTATTTTTTAATTTGTCTGGTTTTTGGTTTACTTATCTGTACTTCTCTATTCTATACAACCTATGTGGTGTATTTGCTTGTAGATGAAGGAAAAGTTGTTTTTTGTGTATGCATGCTTATTGGCATAATTTAGCCTACCATTTTAGGGGCACCTGACTTCTGGGGCAAGAAAAACTGAAGAAAATGGCATTGGCTGCATCTTTTATACCCCTGGCGCACTGACGTCAGGGAGGAGGCGACAGCAACCGACGCCGAACCTAGACTTTGGAACTCGGGTCGACTGCGGGTAGCCTGCTAGCAGGATAACCCAGTTGTAATGACTACAACAGTGAATACACTTGAACATCTACATTTATGGTAGGTACACAACTGTACTTTTTGCATTGGACCCACTGTACTTATATTGCAGGTTGTATGAGACTTTGGGCATACCATGGAGATCACTTGTTTTACATTTCCTAGCACTTTTCCATTCTGGGCTATTGTCTCCATTCATGAAAGCTCTAAAACTTTTAACATTCTTAATGCTTTTTTATGTGGTGCTCTGCTTGAGTTTCTGGCAATTAGACCATATGAAGGATGGCCTTAAGCTTTGAAAAGCCACCAGTTGGTCATATCATTGGCAGAATATAACCCAGGTAGCTTAGGCTACTGCAACAGTGACTTACTGCAACATCTACTGTTAAGATAAATTTACTTACACAACTGTACTTTCCATCTTCTGGGCATTTCCATAAATGTGGCCAACTTGTAATTAATATCTGCCTAACAAGTTACTTTCTGTTTTGTATACTGAACACTATCCATTGCAAAAGTTTCCTGAGACGAGACAAAATCCAGACCATACAGACTTAAGTTCATCAGATCTTACTGGCCTAAGAGGATGCTGCATATGTGCTGAAACAGCTAGGCTGTGTAGAAGCAGCTGCAGAGTCTCCAGCTTTAGTGGTGTCAGCTCAGACAAACCCTTTCTCAAAGAATCGCCTTGTCTCACTGGTGATTGTCACCTTCAGTGATTTGCTCAACCTGGATATTGGCAAGCAGTTTCTAAGACCCCAGTCCAAGAAAGCACCAAGTTCCTTGTCCTTACGGGCATCCCAACTGTATATCATTAAACCAGACTCCAGTCGATCTTTAAGGCACTCGTATAGTCTCAAACAAGGCTTCCCAGGTAACCACAGGTGGTACACATATTGTATTTGTACAGCAATTTAGTTGTACAAGTTTCAAAAATTTTAGAAACCAGTGATGTGAGAGTGTTCAATCTCGCCTTTGTTCTTACACATGGGTTCGGAGCCGATCCTCGGCTCCGTGCCGGCCGACTGCAAGCTCTGCATCGAGAAGAAGCTCGAGGACATCTAATACCCACAATCCCCCTCTGCCTTTACCTCAGATCTAGTTTGCCGCTGCTGCATACGCATCGTTGGAGACTAGCTCGAGGCTGTACAGATAAGATTTTTATCTATTCTGTTTTAATTTCAGAGTATTTTATCTAGTTACTTAAAGTATAAGAGTAGGTGTGTGAGTCATTAGAAATTCTCGATAATTAGAATAGTTAACTTAGTTAACTTTCGAGTTTAGAGTTTTCGGGGCCTACCCCTTCTTGGACTTGTGACTAGATACTTGTTATAGTCTTGCCTTTTGGCATTTTCGGATTTGACAAATTTTGACTAAAAGCTTGTTTTAGTTAGTATCAAACAGACTTTTATAACCGGATTTGACATTTTTGCTGGATTGGACTTTTTACTGGACTGGACTATCTTTACTTTTTCAATATGTCTGAAAAGATGAAATCTGGCTTTAAACGTTGTCAGTGTGGCCAAAAAATGTCGGTCACGGACAACCACAGTTCCTGTGTCTACTGTCTTGGCCCTCTCCACTTACAAGAGGACTGCTCTATTTGTCACTCTTTTAGTGGGAGCGTCATGACAGATAGGCGCAGGAAACTGATGGATAGAGGATTGCTGAAACCCTCTTTCCAGGAGGCTCTGGATGCTTCAGACCAGGCATCCAAGTCTTCGAAGGGGTCGAAGGCGTCGGAGCCAAAGTCATCGGCTCTGAGCTCTTCGAGTCTAGTTAGATCACCGGTTCCACAGACTTCGGGGCCGAGTGTTCAACTGTTGGCAGTTCCCGAGCCTCGAGTCTTGGAACCGGTGACGGAGCTCCCTCCACCGACTCTGCTGAGGTCGGCGCCGTCTTCGATCCCTTCGACTCGTTCTTCTAGAGCCCTTTCCGACACCGACGTGGACCGTGTGGTGCAGAAACTTATGGAGCATACGGCCCTGTCCAAGCTTATTTCGGTCTCCTCTCAGTTGATGTCGAGACTTGAAGGCCTGCCACTATCTCCATCTATTCCTCCTCCGAGACCTGTTCAGTCTTCGGAGCCGGAAGAAGCTGACCTGATGATTGTGGAGCCCTCGGTGCCAGAACCGTCGTTTTCTCGGTCGGCACCGTTTACCTCGACTCCATCCGATCCGGTACCGGAGTCTCGGACCCGAAGGTCTGTCCTTGGTTCCGGGACCGAGAGTCGGACCGATGTTTCGGTTCCGACTCTCCCTCTCGGGGCCTCGGCACGGATCGATTCGGTTCCGTCCTCGGGGTCGGTGCCTTCGGCTCCTGTTTCGGGGATTCTTCCCATTTCTTCGGAACCGGGAGATACCTCGACTCGGGACCCGGGGGCCTTCGACCTGATGAGGAAGGTGTTGTCTACTCAGACAACCACATCAGCAGGTACAGCTTCTCCTCCCCGCAAAGGACCGTTATCCTCCTCTGCACCCACGGCCACGTCCAAGCGTCGGGCACCAGTGTCTCAGCCACCCCTGGAGGCCCCTCTTCCTCGGAGGCTTCGGATGCTCCCCACGAAGAAGTTCCTAGGAAAAGACTGTGTAAGAGGAGACACTTGGATTCTCCACAAGAATCCTTGACATCTGATACTGACTTAGATGAGTCAGAAGGGTCCCCTAAGTCACCTTCAGAGGATGTCTCTTTTGCTGACATCTTGGAGATCCTTAAACAGAGAGGTGACTGGCAAGCCCTCCCCCCTTCTGAGGATGAGTCAGTTTTGCTGAAGGCATTTGGTGCCCGTCCTTCCTCCTCCTGGGTCACTCCGCCCTTTGATGAGTTAATGGAATTAATTGCTCGAAGGGCGTGGGAGACTCCTGACATGGTGGAACCTGTCCCTAGGAAGCCAAATAAGTACATCACGGCACCACAGGACAAAGCTTACCTTACCAAAGGAGTTCCGGTAGACGCCATGGTGGTGGCAGCGGCCACGAAAAAGGAGATGTCAGAGTCTTCCTCATCTGTCCATCCGCCTAACAAAGATTCTAGGACCATGGACAGATACGGGAAGCGCATTTTCAGTTCAGCGGCTTTCTCTATGCGTTCCCTGAACTATTTGACCCATTTTACACGTTTACAGAGGGATCTAGTCAAAGAGTTGGGAGATACCCTCCAGGGTGCTACAGATGCCGCTGTCTCAGAGAAAGTTACAGCGCATCTCAACACCCTTACGTCCATTGTGAACTCGTCCATGAGGCTGATATCCTATGCAGCCGAAGGATCGAGTAGGGCAGCGGCTTCAGCGATTGCTCTTCGTAGGCAATCCTGGATGCGCTTATGTTCGTTTGCGGAAGCCTTCAAGTCTTCCTTTACTAACGCCCCATTTGATGGAGCCACACTTTTTGGCCCTAAAGTAAAGGAGACCCTTACCCGGTGTGAACAGGAGGGAAAGACTCTGTCTGCTGTCGGAGTCCGTTTTTCCACCCCTTCCAGACCGTACCCCAAAGGGCAACGTGGTGGGAAAATGTGGTTTCGAAAACCACAAGGGTCTTTTCCGAACACACAGGGTGATGCCCCCTCTAGAGGCAGAGGGGGGGCAGAGGTGGAAGACGCCGCCCTGGCGGCAGAGGGGGTCCGCAAAACCAAGGTGGCAGGGATAACCTCCCTGGCAAACCTTTTCAGCACTCCTGAGAGGAGGCCCGACTGTCCTGCTCTGGAGGCAGTCGGGGGTCGCTTAGCTTTATACCCTCAGGCCTGGCAAAACCTTTCTTCAGACAATTGGGTAAAAAGCATTGTTACCAGAGGTTACAAAATCCCGTTCTATCCACCCCATTCCAAAGAAAACTCCCAGATGTACCACCCCATCTGCGAGACCCAGCAGCTACAGAAATTTCAAAGCTGCTAGAAAAAGAGTCATCCAACCAGTCCCAGCGGACCAAATAGGATTCGAACTTACTCAAGGTTCTTTTTAGTTCCAAAGAAAACAGGGGACTGGAGGCCAATTCTGGACCTAAGTCATCTCAACACCTTTGTCAAGAAGGAAAAGTTTCGAATGGTCACGCTTCAATCGATCCTTCCATTCTTACGGAAGGACGACTGGATGTGCTCAATAGATCTGAAGGACGCATACTACCACATCAAAATGGCCAGGGCGTCCAGGGATCACTTGCGCTTCCGGCTGGGAGCCAGTCACTATCAGTTTCGAGCCCTGCCCTTTGGTCTGACCACAGCCCCCAGGGTTTTCACCAAATGCATGGCAGTGGTAGCGTCTCATCTGAGGCGCCTAGGATTCCAGGTGTTTCCGTATCTGGACGACTGGCTCCTGTCTGCCACCACCAGGCGTCAACTGATACATGCCAGGGATTACTCCCTACAACTTTGTGCACACCTTGGCATTTCAGTAAATTTCGAGAAATCTTTGCTACAGCCATCACAGCATATCTTATTCATAGGAGCGGAATTAGATACTCGTCAGTTAGTTCTAAAACTTCCGACAGAAAGAATAGTAGCACTTCAATTCAACATCTCCCTTCTGCTGTCGTCCAGAAAATCCCCAGCAAAAATTGTTCTGAAAGTTCTGGGTCTCATGGCAGCTTCTCTCATAGCAATACCATTGGGGAGACTGCACATGAGAGTGCTACAATGGCTTCTATTTGCACAATGGTCATTCCAACAACTTCCACTGACTCACGAAATATTGATAACGGAAACATGCAAGTCACACCTAAGGTGGTGGTTACAGACTTGCAACCTATCCGGCGGGAGACCATTTGTGCTGCCCACACCGTCAGCAACGATAACCACGGACGCTTCCCTGATAGGGTGGGGGGGCATCTTTCAGGGACAGACAGTCCAAGGCGAATGGACCAATCTGGAGTACAATCTGCACATCAATGTTCTGGAGTTGAGGGCAGTGTTCTTGGCGTTGCAACACTTTGCTCCCCTTCTTCCTCCAGGGACCATTGCAGTTCAGACAGACAACATGTCAGTAGTCTGGTACATAAGCAAGCAAGGGGGAACCAGGTCTTACCAACTATGCAGAGAGGCCATGAGAATTTGGCAATGGGCAGAGTCCACCGGTCGCTTTCTGATCGCAACGCACATCCCGGGGTCATCCAACGTCATAGCCGACAGGCTGAGCAGGGCAATACTATTGCCTCACGAGTGGTCCCTCAAACAGTCAGTTGCGGAAAGAATATTTCGCAAATGGGGCCAGCCTACCTGCGATCTGTTTGCGTCTCCAATGAACGCCAAATGCAGGAGCTACTTTGCCCTATTACACTCCCCACGGGCAGTCCCCAGGGTCGCGCTGGTGCACGATTGGCCCCTGGGTCTCCTATATGCTTTTCCTCCATTTCCCCTGATTGCAAAGTTTCTACAGAAAGCAAACAACCTTCAGAGGACTATAATTCTCATTGCTCCGTTCTGGCCTCGTCAAATTTGGTTTCCCTTTCTATTGCATCACCGCATTCGGGGACCTTGGATGCTGGACCCAGAGCCAGATCTACTGACTCATTCGTCAGGAGTTCCTCACCCATCCCTGGAATCCCTCCATCTAGCAGCTTGGCTGCTCCGCTTCCCTTTTTAGCCAGGTCAATTCCCCTTACATCGGCGGTTCAGGATATTTTGGTAGCTTCTCATAAAGTTTCCACTACAAAGACATACACCAGTAAATGGAAACGTTTTGTCTTCTGGGCGGAGTCACATCAGTTGGACCCTGTTACAGCTCCGTTAAACAAGGTTTTAGAATTCTTGTCTGAATTATTTCATGAAGGAGCTTCCCCGGCTACTTTAAGAGTACAGTTAGCTGCCATTTCTAACTATCATATAGAAGAAAGTGGTGCACCTATTATGGCTCACAGACTCTGTAAAGCCTTTTTAAAAGGTTCCTTTCATATCAGACCACCAGTCAGAAGTCCGACATCACCGTGGAATTTAAATTTGTTACTTTCTAAATTAATGTTGCCACCCTTTGAACCAGCTTCAAGTTGCACATTGAAATTGTTGTCATGGAAAACATTATTTCTAGTGGCCATTACATCTGCTAGACGAGTGTCTGAGCTTCAGGCCTTTTCGGTCAAACATCCTTATTTAATATTTCATTCTGACAGAGTATCCCTACGCACTAATCCATCCTTTCTTCCCAAAGTTTGTTCCTCTAGTAATATCAACCAGTCCATTGAATTACCCACCTTCTTTAAAAACCACTCTAATAAGTTGGAGTATATGTTGCACAAACTAGCCGTCCATAGACAACTCAGATTTTATTTGGATAGAACAAAAGATCACAGGAAATCTGATCAACTATTTGTAGCTTTTGCTGACAGCAGGAAGGGTCTTGCAGTTACAAAACGAACTCTTTCTAAATGGCTAACTGACTGTATCTCATATGTTTATGAAGCCTCTGACCAAACTTTATCTGCAAAACCTAGAGGACATTCTACCAGGTCAGTGTCTACATCTTTGGCTCACGCAGCTCGCTTACCTTTAGACACTATCTGTGCAGCTGCTACTTGGGCTAAACCACATACATTTATCTCTCATTACAAAGTGGACAGGGTTTCTAGGGATAGGGCAACCTTTGGTTCCACTGTGCTCAAGAACGTTCTCCCTTGAGTTCCTCAGGATCATGGAGCTAGGGACGCTACCCATGTGTAAGAACAAAGGCGAGATTGAACACTCTCACATAAAGAAGTTATGTCCTTACCATAACGTTCCATGTGGAGTGTTCATCTCGCCTTGGTTATTACACTCCCACCCTTCCCACCCTTAGGAAGAACGTTCGATTTGGTGCCTGGTCTGGAGTATTCTCCTTCTGCTGTTGCAGTAGTACTGTTACTATCATACCCAGGGTATGTTTGTATATATGTATATTATGTATATAGTGGCATGTGTGCGTGCGTAAGTCTGGTTTGCTTGCAAACTAGATCTGAGGTAAAGGCAGAGGGGGATTGTGGGTATTAGATGTCCTCGAGCTTCTTCTCGATGCAGAGCTTGCAGTCGGCCGGCACGGAGCCGAGGATCGGCTCCGAACCCATGTGTAATAACCAAGGCGAGATGAACACTCCACATGGAACGTTATGGTAAGGACATAACTTCTTTTTTTAGTTTCTAAGGCCATTCTAATACAGTGACTACTTGAAATGAAGATTGAAAGTTTCACATCACATCCAGAAATCCAAGTTTTCCTTGTATATTGCTAAGTTTTCCAAAGCTCCTATATTATAATACAGTTTCTTCCAAATTCTTGTGTTAACTTGAGTAATGTGTTTACTTCTTAATGATGTTCTGTTCGTATGTAAGCAAACATTGATTTTCTTATGTAGTGATGTTATCCTAGTCACCATTCATCACGCATGGGTCTAGGATCTGACATCGGATCTGAGCCGGCAGTACTTAGACAACAGCTTAGCTCAAGCTCCTCTGCTCCCATAAAGCTCTGCTGCCCTCTAACCCATCAGGTCTCATTTGCCGCGGTTAAAGACAGATGCAGATTGCTCATCTCCTCTGAGATTCCAATTTTCAAAATAGTTGGTCTTTTTGGATTTTCTCCTTATCCCCTTCTTAGTTCTCTTAGTGTTCATAGTTTCTGTAGGTGTTCCACGTTGAACCGTTTTTCATCCCCTCCCATTTGTTTGGCTTTTGGCACCTTTTTCAGTGCTGTTGTGGTTAGTATAGTTTGTGTAAAAATTTTCTTCTGGGAATTTGGTTTTCGTGTCTTTCAGTAGTATACTTTTAGTTTCTGTGTGTTTTTTGGGACAGACTTTAGTGTTTAGGACTATGGATTGGGTTTTTGACTTCTGTATTGCTTGTCCCTTCAGATTTGGTTGTGTTTTTTGGCAGTTATGTCAGAGAAGCCCTCAGGGTTTAAGAGGTGCTCCTCGTGCAGTCGGAAGATGCCGGTTTCCGACTCACTCGAGGAGTGCCTTTACTGCCTTTGTGCCAGCCACCTGGAGGTTGAATGTGGCATTTTTGCCGCATTCAATCCCAGAGCCCTGGTTGAGTGCCGAAATAAACTTCTCTTAAGTGGTACAGTTCAGGAGGGACACTTGTTCAAGGAGCCTTCGGTCAAGTTGAGCCCCTCTGACCACAAGAGAAAGGCTACCTAATACTTTGTTGAAGCACCTTTTGATTTAATTACAACATTCAGCCTTCTTGGGTACACACCTGCCATCAATTAAAGAAACTCTGATTACTCCAAATAAAGATCAGCTGACCCCTTGATCAATCTCATTGCCAGCAGGGCATGGAAAGAAGCCAGTACAGTGGAGCTAGTGCCTAAGAGAGTGGACAAATTTTTGATTCCCCCTTCTGACAAATCCTTTTGGTCCAAGGCAGTTCTGGCTGATGTGATTGTGGTAGCTTCCACCACCAAGAAAGAGCTGGAGGAACAGAGTTTTTCTGTCCTTCCTCCCAATTGCAAGCCGAGAGCGATTGACATATTCGGAAAGCGGGTGTTTGCATCTGTTTCATTCAGCCTGCGAACCTTAAACTACCTAACACATTTTATCTGTCTTCAGAGGAATTTGATCAAGGAGCTTACCACTTCCTTCTCTGAGTCCATGCCTGCAGAGGACTTCTAAGACCGTTTCTGCCAAGCTTGCCACTCTCGCATCCATAGCTAATTCGTCCATGAGGCTGATCTCCAACACTGCAGAAGGTACATCACGGGTGGCAGTCACAGGCATCTCCATCAGGCTTCATGCCTGACTTCGCTTATATCGGTTTGCGAAGGCCTTTAAGGAGCCATTCATCAGTGCTCCCTTCGATGGTTCAACTCTCTATGGACCTGTCAAAAGAAACTTTAACCTGCAGTGAGCGAGAGGGGAAGACTGTCTGCTGTAAGAATCCAGTTCTCTCCCCCCAAAGGCCCTTTCCAAGATTCAATGGGGGAGAAAGAAGATCTGGTTCCGTAAGTTGCAGTCTTCCCTTCAGGAAGCTCAGGAGGACTTCTTTTCCAGGTGACAGAGGAGAGGGTTCAATAGTCGACTCCACCCTAGGGCCAGAGGAGGCCCGCAAAACCAGGGCTCCAGGGAACCCTTCTCTGAGAAGCCTTTTTAGCGCTCCTGAAGCACTGCCCGACTGTCCCTCCTTGGAGGCAGTCGGTGGCCGGTTATCTTTGCACCCTTTAGCCTGGGCAAACATCACAATCGATCGAAGGGTGCTAAGAACTATATCCAGGGTCTACTATATTCCCCTTTCTGACCCCCTGCCAAGAAGCAGAACTCTCCCCGATGTGCCACCCGGTCAGAGAGAATTAGCCCATCTAGAGGTGACCAACCTCATTCTAAAAAAAGCCATCCGAAAGGTCCCCACAGGGCAGAGAGGATCTGGCAACTTAATCCTGCTTCTTTTTGGTACAAAAGAAAACAGGAGACGTGTGTCCGATTCTGGACCTCAGTCAGTTGAATCTCTCAGTCAAGAAGTCAAAGTTTCGGATGGTCCCTGTACAGTCCATTGTGTCCCTTCTGCACAAAAAATGACTGGATGTGCTCTCTGGATCTCCAGACATGTACTGTTGTGTCAAAATAGACAGGCGGTCCAGGAGATTTATCCCCTTTCGCATAAGAGCCAATCACTTCTAGTTCAGAGCCTTGACCTTTGGACTCACCACAGCTCCCTAGGTGTTCATCAAGTGTATGGCAGTGGTGGGAGCTCATCTCAGGCTGCAGGGATTCCAGGTGTTTTCTTGTTCTGGAGCAAACTCGTCTTCCAGTATCACTCATTATAAGAACCTTAGGGTCCATGGCAGAGACCATTTATTTGGTTCCACTGACCAAGTATTACATGAAAGTTCTGCAGTGGACCCCAGCACTTCAGTGGTAGTCTCTTTCTCATCCTCTTTCATTTCCTGTATGGCTCACTCTTTCTCATCTTCTTTCATTTCCTATACGGCTCACTCCAATATGCCGAAGATGTCTGTCATGGTGGATTCACCCTCCAGACCCTCTAACGGGCAGGTCTTTTTCTCCCCCCTTTTTGGCGGCCATGGTGACCATGGACTCTTCCCTTTTAGGATGGGCAGGGCACTTCTGGGAAAGACTGTCCAGGGGATATGTGGTTCAAGTAAGAGACCAAACTGCATATCAGTGTTCTGGAGATGAGAGCAGTCGTTCTCACGTTGCAAGCCTTTTAGGACTGCCTCCCTCTAGGGACAATAGCAGTGCACACAGACAACATGGCAGTTGTGTGGTACATAAACAAGGGGGCGCATGTTCTTATCTGCTTTGTCGAGATGCCATAAGGGTCTGGGAGTGGGCGATGTCCTCGGGCTGCTTTCTCCTTGCGGTGCATATTCCTGGAGCATCCAACATGCTGGCAGACAAGCTGAGCAGGGCTATTCTGACCCTGCACGAAGGGTCCTTTGAATCCTGTAGTGGCAGCAGATCTTCTGTCGGTGAGGCCAACCAACCTGCGATCGGTTTGCTTCCCCTCTGAACCACAAATGCAGCAGCTACTTTGCCTTGATCTCCCCAGTGGGGAAGTCCCCCAGGGATGCTCCGGGAACTCGCAATTGGCCTCTGTGTCTTCTTTATGCCTTCTCTCCATTGCCACTTATTCCAAGAGTTCTTCTTAAAGCAAGACATCTCAGGACACAGTTTGCCCCCTTCTGGCCTCAGCAGGTGTGGTTCCCTCTTCTACAGTCTCATCTGAAGCACCCCTCTTGGCTACTCGATCCGATTCCAGATCTGATATCTCACCCATCTCTCTTTCCACTTCCAAATCTGCGGCCCCACCATCTGACAGCTTTGTCCAATTGCAGTAATTCTTGCTAAGTCCAGGCTTGCATCCCCTGTGAAGGACATCATCCTTGCTTCTCGGAAATCTTCCACTATGAGAGTTTACATAAATAAATGGAAGAGATTTTCTATCTGGGCTAAAGGACAGAATCTGGATCCATTTTCAGCTCCTATTCTAGGCGTTCTTCTTTTCCTGGCTTCCCTCATTCAGGAGGGCACTAGTTTCTCTACGATTAAAGTCCAAGTGGCAGCTATTTCTAATTTTCACCTTAATGATGAACCTACATTCTCTTCTCACCTTTGCAAAGCCTTCTTGAAAGGTGTCTTTTTAATGCGGCCCCTAATTAAGGATCCTTCCCCACCATGGGCTCTTGCACTGGTGCTGCAGTCTCTAACTCGGGCCCCCTTTGAGCCTGCCATATCCTGTGATCTCAAATTCCCTTCTTGGAAGACTGTCTTTTTGGTGGTGATAACTTCAGTGAAAAGGGTATCAGAATTGCAGGCTCTTACTGTCAAGCCTCTTTATTTGATATTCCATAAAGATAAAGTGGCCTTCAGACCTAATCATTCCTTTATGACAAAAGTGGCCACTGAAGCAAACCTTAATCAGTCTATCCAACTTCCAGTGTTCTTTCCTAATTATCCTAACAAGGGGGAATACATTTTCTATATCTTGGCTATTCATTGACAGCTTCATTTTTATTTGCACAGAACTACGGCTTTTCGCCTTTCAGTCCACTTGTTTGTGGCATTTCAGTCAACAGGAAGGCCCAAGCTGTTTCAAAATTTACCATTTCTCGTTGGATTTCCCAGTGCATTTCTTTCATCTACTCCTCCTGTGGTTCTCCTTTGCCTGGACCGGTTAAGGCTCAGTCTACCAGGTCAGTGGCTACATCGGCTGCCTTCTCAACTTGTCATTCCTTGGATGACATTTGTGCAGCAGCAACTTGGTCTTCCCCTCATACTTTCATTTCTCATTACAAGTTTGACCGTGTTTCTAGGGAAAGCACTTCCTTTGGCTCCACTGTTCCTCGGTATGTCCTTCCATGAGGCCACCCAAGAATATTAGGTTGCTGGGGACTCTGACCTATGCATGATGAATCTTGACTAGGATAATATCAGATTAATAGTTATGTACTTACCATAACTTTATCTGTGTATTCCGTAGTCACCATTCATCATGATCCTACCCTTCAATCCCCCTTCATGAGGGACTGGCAGGAGATTATCTGGATCTTTTCTGGTGGCAGGTCTACTCTGTCTATCTTCTTTCTCAAGGGCAAACTCAATCTGAAGGGTTAGAGTGCAGCAGAGCATTATGGGAGAGGAGGAGCTTGAGCTAAGCTGTTTAAGTATTTCTGGCTCGGATCTGATGTCTGATCCTAGACCCATGTGTGATGTGACTACGGATAACACAGGTACCAGGTTATGGTAAGTAAATAACTATTTGTAAGTAATGGGATTTGAGTATAATTCTAAATTCTTTAATGCCTGCCGGGATTCATCTTTGAAAGCTTTATAAGCTGGGATAGCCTTACATAGAAATGTATATAATGATGTGAGAACTGTATATAATGATGTGAGAACAGATTTTGTTGTTGAAATCGGTCTTTAGTAACTTAAGTATTTTATAGTTGGAATCCATTTCATAAATTTCATTTGAACTGATTCAGGTTTGTGAAGTTGACTATGTGCATGCATGTAGAATAAGTTATTGCAAGACAGGTCTCGTGTAAGTTGTATAAGGCATAACCATATTATTTTCATTTCTGAAGGAGATCGTTTTAGCACAAGTCCCATATGTCTTAATACCATACTTGAACAAAGTACTGGTTATTGTAATACCATAGTTTTTATAGGTTTACAAGCAAATGACTGAAAATCAAGACTGAATCCCAAAAAGACTGAAAATTCAAAATATTGAGTACATTTCTAATGCAAGGGGCAATCCCCCCTGCTCCCCTCGTGTGAGGGGCCGCACCCACCACACCTCCTGCTAAATATATATATATATATATATATATATATATATATATATATATATATATATACACACACACACATATATATATATATATATATATATATATATATATATATATATATATATATATATATATATACCAACTCCAAGATCGCACAACAGTGGAGAAGGGGCAAATTCCATCATTCAATATTTTGAATTTTCAGTCTTTTTGGGATTCAGTCTTTTGATTTTCAGTCATTTCATAGTAAACCATTTTTATATGCACATGCTTCCTCCAAAATTGAACATTCTGATGATGCCCTTTTCATTCTTCCTCAACACATGGGTTCAGATCCAATCCTCTGATCTGACTAGGCTGCATATTCCAGACTTCAGATCCAACTCTCGAGCTGCTCCCTCTACCCATAATGCCTTAGTCCATTCCCATTACCTCAGATTTTGTTTGCCACCATCATGCCCAGATGCAGGTTCCTCTCTCAAGCGAAATGTAGTAGTGTTTTGTGAGTTATTTCTTTTCTTGTTTGCTAAACCGACAGGTTTCAAGAAATGCACTTCTTGTGGACATAAACTTCTGAATTCGGATGCCCACAAGGAGTGTGTTTATTGCATCGGAGCTGGTCACTTAGATACAAATTGCCCTATCTGTTCTACCTTTAACCAAAGGGCTGACATATGCAACAAACTAATACTAAAAGGACTTCTACATGCTACTTCAACTCCATCTTCTGGGACTCAAACCCTGGCTAAAGTTCTAAGTCTACTCCATCGGAGCACAGAAAACATTCCTTAGTCGGGGCCACCTTCCGGAACTTGAAAAATCTCAGATTCAACATCCTCGGATCTAAAGACCCAGTCTTTGGATCCACATTACTCTGATCCAGAATCTTTGGATCCAGTAATTATATTGGCCAGTCCAATGGTGCCTTCCTCGGATTGCAGGTCCTTGGATCCAAAGCTTGGCACCTCTCAAGGAAGTCACACTCTCCATTCTTACAAACCCCTAAAAAACATTCAAGGCCTTAATCCACTGCATCCTGCAGGTCTTTCAGAATTTTATCAGAAGTGGATGAGGATAGAATGATGCAAAAATTTGTCAGAGCTGAGATCCAGATGGGGGTCATACCAGCTCCATTCCCCTGTTGGATCCGTGGACCTTCTTACAACCTCTCCTCCTCCAATCTATCCAGCTGTTTTGTAGTCTCAGAATCTGAAATTCCCAAGGGGTCCATAGTTGGATCTGAGGAATACTGCTCTTCAGTTGCAACTGTATTCCTGACTAGTTCCACTCTTATACTTTCAGATTGAAATGGGTCTCAGAGCCAAAGTGTTGGGGTTGGATTCATGGGACCAGGATTGACTCCAGTGTTGTCACATCTGTCGCTGCCCCTTGGAGCCTCAGCCCTAGACAGTTTGGTCCATTTGCCATCCTCGAGGCATGGATCTGAGAGTAGTCACGATCTGCCTGTGCTGGGAGCTTCAGCTCCAGTTCAGATGGTTGCAGCTTCTCTGGGTCCATCTGCCTTTGAAATTGTGGAAAGCGCTTTTTCACTCTCTTTCCTTAGATTCACCCCCCATTCTTTGTCGGCTCCGAGTTCCGAGTCTGTCAGGCCTGCTCCACAGGGACAGCCAGTTCCAACAAGTTTTTAATAAAGGAACTCTCTCTCTGTCTTCCGATACTTGTCCTGAACATCCCACAGAGGAGCTCCATCTGAAAAGAACCCATAAGAGGAGGCATACAGACTCCTTGCTAGAGCCTCTCATGGAGGATATCGATTTTGATGAAGGAGAAGGGTCCACCAGATCACCACTGGATGACATTGCTTTCAGAGACCTATTAGAGATTCTCAAACAAAAAGGTGGTTGATCTTCAAAGAATCTGTATTTTTGGGAGCTTTTAGTTCATTCCCATCTACGTCTTGTGTTACTCCCTGGTGGATGAACTCATTGCTTTGGTTTCCCACTGAGTTTGGAAGGAGACTGATACTGTTGAACCTATCCTGAAGAGACGTAATAAATTTTTAGTCCCAAAGACGGACCCCATTGGAGCAAAGGATCCCCAGCATTGCTATGGTGGTGGCGGCAGCCACTAAGAGGTAGCAGAACAGAGTTCTTCTGTCCATCCTCCAAACAGGGAGTCTAGGGCAATGGACAGATTCGGAAAGTGAGTCTTTATCTCGGCAGCCTTCGCTCTGAGGTCTCTTAATTACATGGCATACTTCGCCAGTCTTTAGAGAGATTTGACCAAGGAGCTTTCAGATATCTCTTGGGGCCCAGGTCTGTAGAGGATTTCAAAAAAAGTCCTCTCAGTTGGTCATTCTGTTATCTATTTCGAATGCTTCAATGAGGTTAATCTCTCTCACACAGCTGAAGGCACCTCATGAGTGGCTGGTTCAGGCATCGCCCTAGATGCGGCTGTGTGACTTTGAGAGCCCTTTAAGACTTGTTTAATCATTGGCGCATCTTTATTTGGACCATCAATGAAAGAGATGATGACTTGCAACAAACAAGAAGGAAAGACTCTGTCTGCTGTGGGAATCAAGTTTTTTAACCCTCAATGATCCTTCTCCATGAATCAGAGAGGCAATAAAAAATATGGTTCCAAAAATCTCTGGGACCTTTCTAAGAGCCACGTGAGGACAACTCCTCCAGAGACAGAGGAAGTTCCAACGGGAGATGTTGCCCTAGAGGCAGAGGAGGCCTGCAAAACCAGGGTTTCGTGGATTTTTTCTGGACAGACCCTTCCAGTGCTCCTGAAGTGCTACCTGACTGTCCAACTCTGGAGGCAGTGGGGAGGCTACTATCCCTGCACCCAGACATCTGTGCAAATATAACAAAAAAATTCTAGGTGCTAAAAAAAAGTCATATCCAGAGGTTATTCCATTCCACTTTTCCAACTTGCTTTTCACAAAAGGAAGAAACTTCCCTTTGATCCACCCAGTCAGAGGAAAGCAGCAGCAAAAGAAGTTCAAAAGCTGCTAGACAAGAGTCATCCAAAAGGTCCCACCAGACCAAATGCAGAACTTACTCACTCTTCTTTTTAGTGCCAAAAAAGATGGGGGACCTCAGACCAGTTTTGGATCTCAGCATTTTAAACCAGTATGTAAAGAAGTCAAAGTTCCAAATTGTCACAATTCAGTCCATTCTGCCATTTCTTCACAGGGATGATTGGATGTGCTCTATAGAGCTTCAGGATGTGTACTATCACATCAAAATAGACAACCGATCAAGAAGACATTTACACTTTTGGCTGGAAGCCAGGCATTGCTAATTCAGAGCCCTGCCCTTTGGTCTCACCACAGCCCCCAGGGTGTTTACCAAATGCACGGCTGTGGTGGCTGCTCATGTGAGACTCAAAAGAATTCCGAGTGTTTCCATATCTGGATGACTAGCTCCTTACCATCCCCTCCAAGCATCTTCTCCAACAATCCAGGGACTGCTGCAGATTTGTCAGTTACTGGGGATAGCAATAAATTATGCCGTCTCAAACCTGACACCAGTCCAGAGCCTGAAGTTAATAACAAATACTGTTTATTGTAATCCCATGGTTTTTATATGCTCATACTTCCTCCAGAATTGAACTTTTTAGTGCTGAAGGATATTTTGTTGCTTGTTTACCAAAATACATCACTTGAAATTTGTTGTGGATAAAATGAAGAATATCATTTTTTTGCACAATCAGAAGTGTCAAGTTGGTACTTATTGCATTAATGTCAATGTTTGATACTCATCTGCATAATTGCAGACCTAACATGATTTACTTGCAAGAGAAGTGACAAAGACTAAATTAAATATAAAGGAGCCTAATATTGTGCCCTGGGGTATACTGTAAAATGGCGAGTGAGTTGCTTTTACAGTGACATAATGAGACCGAACTTTAAGCCATTTATTGACCCAGTTAATCAAATATGGATTTAGTGTATATGTTTTAATGCTTTCTGAATTGAATAATGGGGCAGCTTGTCAAATGCTTTAGTAAAACCTAAAAAAATGACACCACCACTAAGTCCCAGATCATAACCATGCTAACTTGATTGTAGAATTTTGATAAATTGGTGAAGGTAGACCTTGCAGTGAATCCATGTTGACTAATATGAACACATTTTAAGCTGCTGTCTAGATTCAATAAAAGATTAATTAAACATCTTTCAGTGCATTTGGCCAGCAGTGATGTCAGACTGTTTGGGCTTGACACTTTTTTGGTACTTGAAATTGATTGGATATTATTTGGTCATATTGACGTTCTCTTGCCCAGTGATTTAGAAATAAGGATACTAGATAACATTGGATAGTGCTTTCTGTGAGTATGATTGGTTCTTGAAAGATGGAAGGAGAACCCAGATGTGAACGAGTAAAACAGAAATACTGGCTAAATTCATCTTCAATCATCTGTTGTCTTTATTATTAATTATAGATCTTATGCAATGAATTGTATGCGCTTCAGAGCTAATGTATTTGCATTTTTATTGTGTGTGTTACCAGTTAGTCTAATCTCAGTTTTGTTTTTTCATGTTGTAGTGCAGGTTTAAAGTTTTTGTTAATACTGTTCAGTTTTGATTAGTTTTTGTGAGTTGAATATTTTCTATAATGCTGAAGTGCAGGTTTTTTTATACAGTTTGATTTAGTTTCGACCAGTAAAGAACCTATACGTTTTAATTCTGTGTGAAATATCAGAAGCAGTCTTTTCATATTTTCTAGTCTTGAGTATTCCTCATTATGCTTATTACTTTTATCTTCTAACCAGTTAGTATGTGATAGTCATTTAATAATCTCATCTTAATTGAGTAATCTTTAGTCAGATTTTTTCATAACTTGTATATGTTTGTTTCCATAAGTAAACTATTTTCAAATTGAATGAGTTATGGTCAGAATTACCTAATAGGGGTAACAATCAATATTCTTTATTTTATTATGTTTATTCTTTGTTAACCAGTTAAGAGAACTGGTCCAGAGACACTTTCAGCCATAATCAGGTTCACCAGGGCAAGGCCAGCTGAAAAGACTAGATTACATGGAAAAGAAATACTAGATAAGGTGCAGTATAAATAGGTAGGCAGTGTATCCAGGCATTAGGTAATTTGGTCACTAAAGCAATATGTGATGCAGACTGTAACAATGAAAACAAAATTAGAAAAGTGGTCAGTATTCTGAAAGAATTCTGCAAGTTCATCCCCTCCCATTCTGTTATAAAATCAGCAGCAAAAGACTTTAGTAAAATATAAGCTTAAATCATGCAACACTGTTAGCCATTGTCCCTAAAACATTTATGTGTGTTCCGTATGCATGGGTAGTCTCTGGGTGATTTTCTTGAAAGGTAGTAAATTCTCAGGGTTCCTGGTATTCTCTGAAGTATCATTCCATACAAGTACTGTTTTGGAGAAAGCCCTTTTGCATGTGCTCAGGGTCAGGGTAAATAGTGGTCTGTACAGCTGAATGCTGCTGTTGCTTCTAAGTCTGGTTTTTGACTTGAGGTTTGCTCTGTAGTGAGGACCAGTATCTGCTGAATACGATTTTAAATGTGATTTTGTTGAGCAGTACCATAGCTCTTGCTGTTAAGGGAAGCCAGTTGTTTGCATTTATCATAGTGCACTCCTGTTCTTTTGCTTTTGTCTAGATTGATGAATATGAGATTTTTGTTAGTTAGTTAGTCAGCAGTTTAAATGGGAGTAGTGTTTTTGGTTGATATGAGGGCAGTTACAAGGAGAGATAGTATTACAGAAGAATATGTGAGTGAAGTATCCATGCTATGAATCGGGAATCGATATTAGCTCATATAACAACTAATAAAATACCAAGCAGGTTGTCAGCACCCACACTCCAACCTCCCACACATACCCAGTACACAACATGTAAATCCATATACGCAGAAATACTCACTAGAAATATGCCAAAATAGCAGAGACCTCCCTAGCACAAACCTTCTGCGCACAATTCAGTCCCAACAGCACCCACTACACATAACACACGCATCAGTGTCTCACCCAATATGCCTCTAAGGAAAACATATCTAAACCAAATGTCTTGGTCAGAGGCGACTCCATAGAGAGACACACAGATGACCCCTTCACTAGGCTGGACAAGTTGAACGTCACAGTCAGCTGCCTCTCTGGTGCCAGGATCAACCAAATCAACGCACGCAGGTCTCTCAACAAGTATTGTTATGACTTTGTCGTACTTCATGTTGGAGTGAATGACTTGAGACATACCTCACTGGACTATATGAAGAGAGACCTGACTGAGCTTTCAGATTTGTCCCAGGCAGGTACGTCCCCAGCCCTAAGCAGCGTTCTTCCCTCACTCAGGATGCTTCCATAGTACAAACAAAAATGGTTGACTTTAACAATTGACTTAGCTTCTGGTGTCAATCCAGGGGGATCCAGTGTCCGACAGCCTGGATAATATGGTCAACAGACCACGCTGCTTTACCAGAGATGGTCTTCCTCTGTCACCTCTAGGCTTTAGGCAGCTGGCAAAGGTACTTGCCTCCCCCATAGTGCCTTTTTGTAGGCAATGTCATAAGAACAAAATTCCCTATGTAAAAATATCCTCTAGAGACAAACTCAGGGTTATGCTGCTTAATGCTAGGAGTCTAAATTGGAAACTGCATTCACTGGAAGCACTTCTCAATTTGGAGGATGCTGGTGTCTGTACAGTCTCAGACACATGGTTCAAGACGTCCGAGAGTACCCCGGCCATACAGAGCTGTAATGCCTTCCACACATTTAGACCACAAAACGAACGTGAAAAAACAGAGGAGGAGGAGTATCCATCTTCATTAAAGATGAATACACCTCAAGACTAGTTAAACAATCTGACTTCAAGAGTTACTCCAAGTCCAACTAACTGTAGGAAAGACCCCCACACACACACACACATTATTGTTAGCTATAGGCCCCCCACCATGAATCATGAAAACCACAGAGCCTACCTGGACCTACTTGAGTTGCTCACAGTACAGCCAAGTACCCTAGTCATGGGTGACTTTTAACTATCCTTCCATCGATTGGGTAACGCATATGACCACAAGCACACTCGTCCAAAGGTTCCTGGACATTGTTAGCATGATTGCTCTGGAGCAGATAGTCAGCACCCCCACAAGGGGCTCTAACATCCTTGACATAGTGCTTACCAACATGAGGGATTGCTGCACCACCCCATATGTGGAGCCCTCCCTGTTAAAGTCCGATCTTAAAACAGTCTCATTCGAAGTAACAGTTGTACCTGACTCACCCTCAGGAGCAAAAAGGTTAATTTTCCAAAGCAAACTATAGCCTACTTGAGCGATGGCATCAGTAGTTTCAAACCCCCTGCCAACACTGTCAGCAATGATTTTTATACTGAGGGGTACACAGTTGTCCTGTATAAACACCTATATAAATGTAGCTGTACTGAAACGGATCAAATCAAGATTCTCAGAAAACAAAACTAAGCCAACCTGATGGACATCCAGCGTAAATAGTTTATATAATAAGAAAAAGAAACGTTTGTCAAAAAATGAGAGAACGGTCCCAGCAGAGGAAGAACTCCCTTCAAAGCATAAACAAGCAGATTAGACATCTTTTAAAGTCTTCTAAAGCTAATTACAAAACCCGATTAACATCCCTAGTCAAGGAAGATCCCAAAGCATTCTTTAGCTACATCCAAAATCTAAAAGGGAAGGCCCAGCTTTGTGCTGATCTAGTTGTGGACAGTACCACTTATACTAAACCCAAGGACATTGCCAACCTGGTAGCGGATAGGTTTGGAGAAAACTTCACCCCATGTCAGTTTGGCTTTGTTAAGGACAGATCTTGCCTGCTAAACCTGGTGGACTTCTTCAAGAATGTCACCAAGGCCCTGGATGAAGGCAAAACAGTTAACACTGCCCCTATCAACCTAGCCTAGGCCCTTGACACAATCCCACACTCAGGCTAGTTGAGAAACTCACTCAACTGGGGATTAACCCTTGCGTCACTAGATAGGTTGCCAGCTGGCTGACAAACAGAACACACCCAGTCAAAATTTGGGATGCCACCTCTACTAGCAGACCTGTTACCACTGGTGTTCCGCAAGGGTCTGTGCTAGGCCTCCTACTGTTTGGTATCTGTTTTTCAGAAGTCCAGGCGAAAATAGATGGCCTGTGGCTTACAAAGTTTGCTGATGACTGCAAACTGGGTGCAGTGATCAAATACCCCAAAGATGTCACTATGCTGCAGAATGGGCTTACACAGAAAAATGATTGTTGTCAAAGCCATGGACTTAAACTAAATGCAAAAATGCATTATTATCCCTTTTGGCAAAGGAGAAAACACTGTTAAATACAACATTAATAATACTCCCACCCCAGTTCAAACCCAGTGGTGAGGGATTTAGGAACATAAGTTGATAGCCTTAACTTTGGTCATCAGGTGTCCACATTAGTAAGGAAGGCCTTCTACATTGCACACCTCATAAGCAAGGGTGTAGCATCCAAAGCTAAGGAAGTTATAACTCACCTGTACTCGGCTGATGTTCATCGTGTTTCACTGTTGCAGTTATTACTCTTGGGTTATCCTGCTGGCAAGCGACCCGCGGTCGGCCAGAATTCCAAAGTCTAGGTCCGGCGTCGGTTGCTGTCGCCTCTTCCCTGACGTCAGTGCGCCAGGGGTATAAAAGATGCAGCCGACGCCATTTTCTTCAGTTTTTCTTGCCGCGTGGTGCCCGAAGCAAAAGCAGTTCGCAAGTGCCGGCCGGCTGACTCCTGAGATTTTCACAGACTAATTTCAGATCCGAAGTCTTCATTAAAGCTAAGTACCCTGTTGGGGAAACTTTTTTCTTGCTCCAGACTGATGTCAGAAAAAGTTAACAATTGTATTTCTTGTGGGAAGCAAATACCTCATAAGGATTATCACTCTTACTGTATTCCTTGCCTAGGCCCTGATCATAACATTGCTAGCTGTCGTTTTTGTGCTAGATTCAACAAACGTACTATTAAGCGTCGCTTTGATTTAGCTTATCATTACTTTGGCCGAAAATTCAATTACATAATGCCGTCGGAACAACCGACGACCGGAGTTTCTAAAAAATGCAAGGAAAAAGAGAAAGACGGGCATCCGAGATCCAAAACCGACGATGAGGCTTCCGCTAAGCCAGTCGCCTGTTCTCAGTGAGGCGCTTTCGCAGCCCCTGACACCCGCTACCTCAGAGCCACAGGCCGCTGATGACTCCCACGTGGAGCCAGCTAGGCCTCTGGATAGTCAAGGTATTGGACACTCGGAAATCTTTCCCTCAGATGGGTCCGGAGCCGCTTAGCAGGCGCCTACTTCAGCTTCAAAAGCAAAGACTACAGCAGCTTTAAAGACAAAGAAACAAGTACAGCATTCTTCAGAGCAGACTTCCATGCCTAAAAAACAGATGCTCAAAATGGCCGAAGACCTTATTACCTTGATCAGGGGTTCCCATCCCCCTCCTAACAAAAGGCTTAGGCAAGAGAGAGACTATGACTCTTCGGATCAGGTTTCCATTTCCTCTGACTCCTCCTCTGTACAGGAATACTCTCTTCCTCCCTATGAGGATTCTGATGCTGAAGAATCCATTCCTTCAGCCTCTCCTCCTGAGGATTCTGATGCTGAAGAATCCATTCCTTCAGCCTCTCCTCCTGAGGATTTTTCTTTTGGGGAAGCCCTGCATACCATGAGGGAACACTTCCACTGGAAGAGCCAAGATTACTTAGAATCAAAAAAAGGTTCAGAGATTTTCTTTTACTTCCTCAGCACAGGCCTCTTGCTATTCCCCCTGTGCTAGACATTGTAGATGATGTATTCTCAGAGTCCGGCCTTTCTCCAAATTCCTTACCTCCAGCTCCTGTTAAGCCAGACAGATAGTACAGGGTTCC
Organism: Protopterus annectens; assembly: GCF_019279795.1. Lineage (NCBI taxonomy): Eukaryota > Metazoa > Chordata > Ceratodontiformes > Protopteridae > Protopterus > Protopterus annectens. The sequence goes on along the minus strand of NC_056741.1, from coordinate 853,541,348 downwards.
TGATTCTCATAAATTTCTTTATAAAAACCCTTCTGCTGATCCAGAAACTATTTCTCAGGGTCCCAAGGGGGTTAAGGCCACTACAGCTAAAAACCCTGTCCCTTCTGACAGGGACTTAAGGGCACTAGACAGATGGGGGGAAAAAAGGTTTACACTTCTGCTACTTTGGCTGCGAGAGCTTCAAATTGTCAATTTCATATGATTAAATATCAGCAATACTTAATGTCTCTGTTAAAACAGAAAATGTTGACTAATTCTGATTTTACAGAAAATAAGGAAATACAGGATTTATTGCATGCAACTGAACAAGTGGGAAAGCATACCTTGCAATGTGGTTTTGACTCTCTGGAGGCCTCCTGCAGGCCAGCAGTTACGGGTTCCGTCATTAGGAGGCACGCTTGGTTAAAGGAACAAAATCTGCCTGATCATGTTAAAGCAAAATTATTAGATGATCCATTACAGCACGATACTTTATTTGGTGTTAAAGCAGAGGAGGTTTTGAAGAAAATGGAGGACAAAGCGAAATCTATGCAAACAGTCAAGGATTTCTTACAGGTGCAGCCACCAAAATTTAGCAGGAACTGGCCTTTAAAGAATTGGTCATTTCCAGTGTCGGACAGGCCACAAAGAGGCAGATACAGATGTCCCAGAGGCAGATCCCAGCCACAGGGCTCATACAGGCCAAAACAGTGGGGTGCTTCTACTTGCAAAACTGGAGAAGACAAAGCACAGCCATACAGGAAATGGTCCCAATGACTTGCCTCTGCCAGCACCAAGCACTTATCTTCTTGCAGCCCCACTTAGGGGGAAAACTAGCACTTTTCTCTCAAAATTGGCACATGATCACCCAGGACAAATGGGTATTGAATATAGTGTCCCAGGGCTACAGGTTCCACTTTCACACCCTGCCAAAGGCAAAAGGTATGCCAAACCTGCCACACCGTCAATGGGCAGAGGCACAAAAACAAGTTTCGAGCCTTATGCAAATGAGGGCCATTCAGCAAGTACCACAGCAAGAGCAGGGACAAGGATTTTACTCAAGACTTTTCTTAGTCCCCAGAAAGGACAAAACCTGGAGACCCAATACTGGACCTGTCTGTTCTAAACACGTTACTGGACGTTCCAAAATTCAAAATGTTAACTCTGCAGCAGCTTCTGCCCATGCTGGGCAAGAAGGCTTGGCTTGTAACTTTGGACTTAAAAGAGGCATACCTGCATATACCAATCAGACAATCTTACAGAAGATGCCTCAGATTCATAGCTGTCTCAATGCACTACCAATTCTCTGCACTGCCCTTTGGCTTATCTACTGCGCCCAGGGTCTTCACAAAATGCATGGCACCAGTAATTGCATTTTGCAGACAGAGGAATTCAAATTTATCCCTACTTGGACGACTGCCTTATACAAGCAGAGAACAAGGACACTCTACTAAAGCATCTGGCGTTCGTAAAAACATTATTAATTTGCCTAGGGTACACAATAAACGAAAAGAAATCAAAACTAGTACCCTCTCAAGAGATAATATTCCTGGGTGCAAGCTTAAATACAATTGCCCAGATGGCTTATCTCATGCCAGACAAACAAAGACAACTAACTTCTTACTTCAAAATTTTGGCAACAAAGACCCAGTTATCTGCAAGAAAACTTCTGCAGGCTTTGGGCTTCATGGCATCCTGCATACTGCTAATTCCATATGCCAGACTGCATATGAGGATACTTCAATGGTACCTAAAAAGTGTCTGGACTCAACATTTTCAAAACCTGGAAACATTAATTACCCTCATTCCTTGCCTGCAATAGGAGTTTCGATGGTGGGCTCATGCCTGTCACCTCAACAAGACACAGCCTTTCACTCTACCCACAGCCAGGCAGACAATAACAACAGATGCATCAGACTATGCCACATGGCAGGAAAATGTATTCAGGGCACATGGCCCACAAGCCAAATGCATCTACATATCAATCAAAAAGAGATGCTAGCTGTTCAGAATGCCCTGACAGCCTTCAAGGATTTACTCCATCCAGGAAACTACTGATAAGGATGGACAATACTACAGTCATGTGGTACATAAGCAGGGAGACACACATTCCTATCCCCTCTGCAGACAAGCCATGACTTTATGGAACACAGCATTGACTTATCAAGTACACCTGCAAGCACAATTCGTGCCAGGAAAGAACAGTACTCTGGCAGACGAACTGAGCAGAAACCTTACGGATCCCCACAAATGGGAGCTGGATCCACTAGTCTTCAGCATGATAACAAAGGAATGGGGATGCCCAGACATGGATCTATTTGCCTCCCCTCACAACTGCCAACTAAAGAAATTCTGCACAAGGACTTATCACAAGCAAGCATGGAAAGTGGATTCTCTATCATTCAGCTGGAAAAGTCTAACAGTATATGCCTTTCCTCCTCTGCCTCTCCTCCCCAAGGTACTCCTAAAGGTCAGACAAGAGAACCCAAGAATAATCCTGATTGCCCCAGACTGGCCACACCAGCACTGGTACCCAATCCTAAAACACTTGTCTCAAGGCCCAGCCTGGACACTGCCTCTTATTCCTCACTTACTGACCCAGCGAAACAATCAGATTTTGCACAGCCAACTCAGGACCCTAAATCTGGCAGCATGGTGGATAATTTAACCATTCAAAGCACTCCTCTCTCTAAAGCAGTGATGGATGTTATTTTGGAGGCCAGGAGGCCCAGTACCAGAAAATCTTATGCAGACAAATGGAAAAGGTTCTGTGCTTGGAACCAGGCACAAGGACTTGACACATCTGTACCAAATATTCCTCAGATTTTACAATACCTAACTGAGATGCTGGGCAAAGGCCTATCCTTTTCATCAATTAAAATTCATGCCTCAGCCATTTCAGCTCATTACAATATGGAACCTCCTATTTTTTCCCATCCATTGATAAGGCAGTACCTCAGAGAGGCCAAAAACATAAGACCTCCAAGGAGAGCCCCAGTACGTGCATGGGACCTCAATTATGTCTTGGAAAAACTCACACTGCCGCCTTTTGAGCCAGCCAATACAATTGATATAAAGTTTTTATCTTGGAAAACAGCTCTGCTCCTAGCAATAACCTCTGCAAGACGAGTTTCAGAGTTACAGGCACTCATGGCTGTGGAACCTTTCATAATTTTCCACCCAGACAGGGTTTCTCTAAGAACGAACCCTACATTTATGCCTAAGGTAGTGTCCAGTGTGGCCCTCAACCAAACTATTCGTCTGGCTACCTTTTATCCAAACCCACAGAGTAAGGGTGAGAGACTTCTGCATTCTTTGGACATACACAGACAACTATGCTTCTACTTGGACAGAACTAAAGCTTTCAGAAAAACTGAGCAACTTCTAGTGGCATATACTGCAGCATCTCAAGGAAAGCCTATCTCAAAACAGACTATTTCAAAATGGATAGGCCACTGCATTCGTTTCTGCTACTCACAACATGGCAAATCAGTGTCCAAGGCCATTAGACCTCATTCTACCAGGGCAGCAGCCTTTCTCAAAGGAGTACCAACCAGAGACATTTTAGAGGCTATAACATGGAGTTCAGTGCACACTTTTACAAAGCACTACCATTTACCTCTCTATTCTAAATCCAGAGTAGGCTTCGCCACTGCAGTTTTGCAGGGCCTTATAGCCTCTCCTAATCCTCTTTAGGACCAGCCACCTAGCCTTAGCTTTTGGATTTAACCCAAGAGTAATGACTGCAACAGTGAAACACGAACATAGTACAGTTGTGTACCTACCATAAATGTAGATGTTCGAGTGTATTCACTGTTGCAGTCCAGGTTACCCACCCTCCATCCCCCTCTTTGCTGGGACTTACCTATACTTCTCTATCTTATACAACCTATGTGGTGTATTTGCTTGTAGATGAAGGAAATGTTTATTTACTGCATGCATACTTATTGGCATAATATTTTTAGCCTACTTTGGGGGCACCTGACATCTGGGGCAAGAAAAACCAAAGAAAATGGCGTCTGCTGCATCTTTTATACCCCCGGTGCACTGACGTCAGGGAAGAGGCGACAGCAACGGACGCCGGACCTAGACTTTGGAATTCTGGCCGACCGCGGGTCGCCTGCCAGCAGGGTAACCCAAGAGTAATGACTGTCTACATTTATGGTAGGTACACAACTGTACTTTATCAGACCAGTAATAGAGTACAGTGATCCTTTCTGTATGTAACTCACCAGACATGTGCAGCAACTGGAGAGACTTCAAAGGTTTCTCATCAAGAAAATTCAGGACCTGCAACACATGACCTACATGGACAGACTAAAGGCCCTATCACTTTACTCTGTATCTTATAGACTGCATAGAGGCGACTTGGCCTGGCCTGCAGAGCAGTCTCAGACCCTGCCTTGATGAAGCTGCTGCACATCTGCAAATCCAGTGGGGACAAGAGTCGCTCTGTAGGGACCTTAACCTAGCCTGCAATATTAACAGGTCATGCTGGAGAGGCAGATACGTCTCCCAGAGGTTTGCCACTCCTCTGGAACAAACTCACAATTTATGTAAAACAGAGCTCCTCAATGACCCTATTTAAGTATAACCTGGACAACTGGATGGGAAACTGCAAATTTACACCGGGAGTTTCAACTATGTCCCTCTTAGGGGCAGCCTGTGCTGTTCTTAGATTTGCATGCAAACATAGATTATATACCGTGGTCCATAAGGAAACGAGTATAACATGGCTGGGCTTGTAGAGGACTTAGAGCCAATAGCCTAGTAACCTCCTATTATCCTATGTTACTGTAGCTCACCTGGCCTCCGTAAAGAGCCAGTGAGATCCTTTGTAAGATATCTTTAGCTGGGTTAGTACTTTAACTTGTACTTCAGTATGAGTATGAAAGGAGATGTTTAGGTCTACGGTAAGACCTAGATACCTCTGCAGTGAGGTGGCTGGAAGGGAGATCTGCAGATCCAGATTATGGTCAAATGGTGCCCTAGCCAGTCTAATTGATCGAGGCTCCCCAGATCAGCCCCTCCTGCAGCAAACTCCTACCCCCCCCCCCCCCCCAATGCTGTAATTCAATCAAAAGGTGCTTCAGCAAAGTATTAGTTTAAGGATGTGCACATTTATACAACCAGCTTATTGTACTTTTTTATATTTTTTCCCCTAACATTTGTTTTCAATTGAATTGTACAGGTTATAGGCCACATTAAAGGTGGGAAAAGTTTTGAAATTATTTATTGTGGTCTCATTTTTTAATGTCAGAAAAACCTGGCATTGTAACAGGGGGTTGTAAACTTTTTATATCCACTGTATTTGTGTGCATGTATGTATGTATGTGTGTGTGTGTATGTGTGTGTGTGTGTGTGTATATATATATATATATATATATATATATATATATATATATATATATATATATATATATATATATATAAATATATAATCACACACACATTTAACGGAACCCATCTTCATTGGCGTGCGTCTGTGCTACGCATGCATGACCTCCTTAAAGAAGATGATATTGCCACTGTGGTGTTTAGAAGTATTTTTATATATATGTAAAATTATATACATATATATATATACATATATATATATATATATATATATATATATATATATATATATATATATATTTAACATGTACACATTAATAAACCATCCTACAACAATAGAGCTTTGAGAGGTGCTAACTGTAAGTAGGTGTGATTTTGTTTGTGACACCCCCCCCCCCCCAAAAAAAAAAATACACCCAGCAATGCAGTGTTTCTTTTTTTCTTTTAGGATCTCGTGGCATATAAGTACTCCTGTCTTTCCTAGCTTCTAACTGTATTATTTCAGAGAGATGTATAGTAGTTTCTATACAAATGTAGTATGTTCTTCACATGGTTCACTGGTGCATGTCTCACAGCATACCCAACTGGAAGCCCGGTTGTAAAAGAGAGTGTAGTCCAATAGCCCACACCATCTTCATTTCTTTTTGCTGCTGAAGTGAATGGCTACCTGTCTCACTTTGTCAATTCAGTGGCCATTTCACTTGCAGAATTGATGCACAGCTTTGTTCTTTAAGTGAGATTTCTGGCTATTTATTAAGCTAGTCTCTTACCCTTTTTTCTTAGCTATTCCTTGTTTTTATTTCCCATATATCTGATGAGATCCTCAGAAAATTTACCCATGTGTTAACTAAGATGTGTAAAATGCAAATTTCCATTCTTATTTCATTGCCCCATTTGTCGTCTTTACTTATGATCTTCTATTCATGACTTCCAAGTCAAACCCTTGCATCTACCTTCCTTCTCCCCTCTCTCTTGTACGGTGCTACCCTATTCCCCAACCTACAACTTGGCCTCCATTCCAAACTCGAAGCTTGTTACAACAAAATCTGCAAATTTGCTAACAATTCTAAGAACTCTTCCCATCACTGCCACTCCCTACACACCCTAAACTGGCTAGAACTTCACAAGCACCTAAAATACCTACAACTTACAACAGCCCACAAACTCATCTTCAAATCTCTAACACCCCACACACCTAGCTGCACCCTGAAGTCCAAAGGCCAAAACTTCCTACATGTACACAGACCCCTACACCCACCTGGCCAACTATTACTGTCCCACACCATAGCCAAACTGTGGAACACCCTTCCCCCACCACTATGTAACATACCACACCACAACAACTTCAAATCCATGCTTCTTTCCCATCTGTCCTCCAAATGGGAATGTCCTTCACATGCTCCCACCTAAAAAAAAAAAAAAAAAAACACATCATTGACTCCACATTGACTCCACACCTAAATCATCTTTCCTTTGCTAATCTTAACAAAATGTCGTAGGTCTTTCTCTGTACATCTTTTCAAAATTTTTGCATGCGAGCCTCTGGCCTATCTTACTCATATTCCCAACTGACATCCTCTTCATTGCAAAACAGTGAATATATTATTGTAAAACTGTTATTCCTGTACAGACCAACTGTGACATATATAACTCACATTATCTACTAGTAATGTGTCAACTTTCTGTAATTCTGTCTTTTATATGTTTGTAAGTTTTGCAAATTTCTGTACTTTATATATTTTTGTAATGTTATAAATGTCTGCATTTTATACTATGTACCGGAGCTTTTTGTATGTTTGTAACTTTGCCGGAACTTTTCTCCTCGGGTCTCCACTGAAAATGTTCCACAAGCCCATAGACTAACCCGGTTAAGAAACAGTAATAAATAATAAAATAAATAAATTAACCAAAATGTTAATGTAGAAATCTTCTGGCCAGTGCTTATGTCACCTAGTGTTGGATCTAGCTCTGGGGACCTGGTAGGGCCAGTAATAGAGTCTGTGAGCATTCTTTAGTTTTAGAGCCATGCTAAGTGACCTCGTGATGGTTTTGGACAGCTTATTACTATGTAACCATGTTTCCAAATAGCCTTAAAGTCATCCTGTAGTTTGATCAGCAGAGGTCAGGTACTGGATCAGGTCAGCACAATATCAGACATATTGTATATAATTTTAGTCATAGATCCCAGGGAAGATTATTAATAGACTTGAGAGTATAGAAAAGGGCCAGGGTTATACCCTTAAGGTACTCCACATGAATGTTCTTGTTTAGAGTGTTTTTGTTTGTTCCCACCACTCTGAGTATTATGTTGTCCAGACAGTTATAGAGCCGTTATATTGCTTTGGAAGAGAAGCAAAAATCTGTAAATTTGTTTAATAAGATTGCATGATCTACTGTTTCAAAAGCTGTTTCAAAAGCTGTCTTAAAGTCTAGGAAGATAAGATAGCACCAGCAAGTTTACTTTGTTTGCTTGGCTGATAGAGGGCATTGATCACAGCAAACTCCAATGCATCATTTTTCTGAGTTATTTATCCAGACTTTTGAATAAAGCCTCAGCTGCTGCTCCTTAAAAGCTCACTTATCCATCTCATACTTTCAGCAGGATGTGCTTATTCTACCCCGATTTCTTCTGTATAAGTTAAAGCCTTAAGCTTTCCTCCTGAGACCACAAGTCAGAGAAAACCATACCTTCTTGGGATTTCTCTTTGTCTTAGAAAGTTTGGCCAAGACTATCTTTGAATATGTTTCATTCACAGAGTTTGAGCTTCTGTCATGGGGAAACCTATTTCTGCTAGTTATCGCCTTAGTTAAAAGAGTGTTGGAGTTACAGGCCATCTTCGTTAAGACCTTGTGTTTTGTCTTTCAGAAGAACAGAATCGCATTGTATACCAACACATTCTTTAAGACAGAGTAGCCCCTGAAGCTAACCAGAACGAATTGAGTAATCCCCCCTACTTTTATCCCCCAGAAATTGTCATCATGGTTTCAGAGAACACCTCCTGATGGATTGCTTACTTTTTAGCTTCTCTTCTGTAGGTCAAGATTTCCTCTTGCCACCTAAGGGTCAGGAGAGAGTTCACTTCAAATGCTTTCTTTAAATATCCATTAGTAGATGACATTTGTGCAGCATGAGCATCCATGAACACCTTTGCCAAACATTGCAAGCTTGATATTGTCTTTTGGACACATTTCTCGTGTTGGGTCACTGTTTTCAAGGGCATGTTACCCTATGGAACCACTCAACGAAAGAGAGTGTGACTTGGTCCATGATGTTATCAAGGATGTCCACTTTTTCTCTGTTATGAAAATTATGTCTAACTCTAACAGTAGCTCTGTAAGAAGTGGGACATCCTAAGTATCAAATCTTGTCCTTGTTTTAGATTCAGGGGGAGGAAACAAATTCTTCTACTTAATTGTTTTCCTCGATTTTTGTACATCCTTTACCAACTGGCAAGGCATTGCCTGCTGTTTTTCTTCATTATTTCTAAGTTAACTGACTAGCATCAGTACCTTGTAACTAGGTGCCATTTCAGCATTGGAGAATTGAGACAAGAGTTGTATCATGTTAGCTTATTTCAGCAAAAACACTGAAGTAGTTCACGTGGTTCTAGTGTCTCCAACATGTCTGTTATGCTACCGAGGATGTCTCACTTTTTACAAATCTATGTTATGGGTAAGATCTAATTTATCATTATTACTTTTTTTCAGTTTGCTGAAGTGTTGTTTCAGCAAATCTTCTAAACCAAAATAGTACTCAAGGAATACCCTTTTAATTACACAACAGGCAGGATCTGACGTACTACACAGCCCTGATTCACTTTCAGCTAAAGAGCAGTGGTTTACTAACCACAGATGTACACATAAAATAGGTTATTGTGTCTGTCTGTAAATAGTTTAAAAAATGTTCTGTGTTTTTTTAGGTACATCTCTTCTGCTCTCTGGCACCAAAAAGTGGGCCTATCATAGGATCTATTTTCAGAATATTAAATATTTATGAGCGTAAAAACATTTGTAGCGTTAAACTTGCAGAGCCCCATCATTCTTCTGCAGGATGACCCTTGACATAACCGGATACTTGCTTTCGTATCCTTTTTCACTGGGTGCAGAGATGGTTGTTGATATTTATAGTGTGGTCAAAGTACTTTTAGTTTACTGCCTTGCCTTTTGGGGCTTTCTACTGTTGTCAAGAGTATTTATCAAATGCTTAGCTTCGGTCTTTGTCCACTGTGGAATCCACATTCAGCCATATCTGGTTGACTGCCTCTTACGGGTCAGTTTCCAGGAAACATCATATACCCCTCCAGTACAGATTACACTGCCTGAGCAGCTTAGGGATCTCTTTAGCTTTCAGAAATTCAACTTTGACCTCTGCCTCTACCAAGATTTTTTATTCTATTGGGGGACCATGTCTATTTATCATATATGACAGATTATCTCTCTCACAGGAGAAATATATCTACAGCACACACACACTGTCTTTTTTCTTTGTGACATAGAGAACTTAGGACACAGATCTTTCTTGAAGGCTTGGGCCTTGTTTCCATCCTCTGTTAGCCTCTGGCCATGCTACACATACAGAATATCCACTGGTGCCAGTGAAAGTGATGGAACAACATTTCCACCCTTTCAAGAGGGTTATAGCTCTGGTGCCCTTTATCCACTGGGAGTTTAGATGATGGGTACACAACATGTAGACCAAGCCATCAGTATCATTATGAATCTGCAGGGCTGTCATACCCTGACTGTGATGGCACTGCTTTTTTATTTGGGGCTCTCACAAGTACTGTAAAAGCCCAAGGTAGATGGAGTAAACTAGACAAACACACATGCGAATGAGATGCTGACATTGATTTGTGCCCTTCAGATCTTCAAACAAAACTGGAATCTGGAGGTAATGAAAGTCATTGGTATAATGGTTAAGGTGTTTGACTCCCAGGCACATATGGTACAGTGTTTGATTTGGGGCAGGGCAGTGGCACAGCGGATAGTGTTGACGCCTCACAGCAAGAGGTTCCCTGGTTCTGGATGCCCTCCCTGTATTCGTGTGCATTTCCTTTGGGTATTCCAGTTTCATCCCACATTCTAAACATCTGCAGTAGGTGGTTTAGACACTCTAAATTGGCCATAGGTGTGCATGTGCGTGCGAGTGAGTGTGTGGTGTGGTTGAACTACTGTGGATGGATGGATGGATGAAAGTCAAAAGTCAGGACCACTGTAATACAATACATCAGCAAGCTTGGTGAATGGGATACAGAGGCTGTAGATGAAGTCTCTGCTCAAAGTGTGGGACCAAATCTCTGAGTAGAGGCTTCATCTGCAGCCTCTGTATCCCATCCATCCAGAACAGTTTGGAAGACCAACTCAGTAGATTGTCACCCAACCTTCAAAAATGAAAGCTGGTATTCCGTAAACTAATCCAGAGATGGGAGTCCTAGTTGTGGACCCATTTAGACATCAACAGAACCATCAGCTCAAGCAGTTTTGTTTCTAAGGATCTTGTGGGACTTTACAAAGTAAGATTAAATTATTGATCTGATGTTGTCAATTTTCATTCATTCCCCAGAGTATGGGTTTAGATCCAACACTCTGATCTGAGTCAGCCATTACTCTAGTTCATGGCCACCAAGAAACTCTCAAGCTCCTTTCCTACCCATAATGCACCATACCTAACATCCATGAAATCTCATTTGCCGCTTTTGCGACTAGATGTGGTTGACTATAGCTGTCGAGTGAACTTGTTTAGATAAGTGTTATTTCTTAAAAATTTTATCTTTAATTAGTATCCCTTGGTAAATCTTTTCTGTTTGATACTTTTTTTGTAAAGTAAGAATGCTATTGCTACCCTTCTTCACTTTCATTACCTCTTCTACACTTATAAGTGTATTCTCTGTACCATTGCTGGCAGGCCTTTCTTATCCACATTTATCTTTTCCCAATATGAAAAAAAAGTCTTCTATTACACTTTTTTTGCTGGCTTTTTTCTTCAGCTTAACTTCACTTCTATTTAGTCTTTACCGTTTGGATAATATAGATTGATAATTTTTTTGAGTCTTTCTGTTATCTGCTTGTGGAAAGTTTTTCCATTAACAATGTCAGTTAAAGGCTTCAAGAAATGTGGGCACAAAAAGGCCATTTACAGATGCCCACTCTTTGTGTCTGTGTGTGTGTCTGTGTGTGTGTGTACAGCTTAGGTTCTGAGTACCTAGATCAGAAATGTGACACATGCAGTGGGTGCAACTTAAGAGTCTTTACAAAAAGAAGAAAAATTAATATTGAAAGGTTAATTGCCAATTATTTTCTCTCAGGCTATCTCTGGAGTTTAGTCTCCCAAGCCAAAATCCAAGGACCCTTCAAAAAAGGTCCAGATCTGCAGATTCCATGAGTTCAACTTTGTTTGAACTGAAGAAAAAGAAGACAAAATCAGATCCACCTCAGATATCTGGCAAGTCATACCTTCGATCTGACACTGATTCTAAGCCATTGCCTTGCACTGCGTATTCACCCAGCGTGGATCCGGTACCATCCATGATGCCCTCACCCTTTCTTGTGCAACACTGTAAGCCCCCTTCAGTGGTGTCCTCTCGCTCCTCCAGAAGGAGACCGGTGTGGAAAGGATGCTGTGGAGATTCTTCACGGAGCAATTTCAGAAGGAAGTCTTCACAGTTCGTACCGCCTCAGGTTAGGAACATTGTCTTCTTTGGATCTGGATGACTCTGGGAGCTGGAGCGTCCAGGTTTGATCCGGGGAGATAGGAGCATCTCCGAGGTTTGCAAAGCTACCTCTTCCTCTCGGATCTTCGGTGTTGGACAGCTTGGCTCCGGCTTTTGCCTTGGGCAGACTGCTGTTAGAGTGGAGAGAGGTGGCAGGCCAAATACTTGCCTTCAGGGCTCCATTGGCTTCCTTGTTTCTGGAATAGTCCTCCTTCGAGGTTGTGAAGAAGGTTTTCTCTGTTCTAGCAGGTCCTGAAGAGTTAGTATTTCTGTAAGCTTTCGGGACTGTCCCATCTACCTCCTGGGTCACTCCACCTGCCGATGAGTTTATATTCTGTTTCTAAGTTGGTGTGGAAGGAACCTGATATGATTGACTGCACAGTGGTGCAGTGGTTTGTATTGTCACCTCACAGCAAGAAGTTCTCCTGTTCGATTCTCGGCTGGGGTGCCTTCTATTAGGAGTCTGCATGTCCTCCATGCATTTGTGTGGCTTTCCTCCGGGTGCTTCGGTTTCCTCCCACGTTATAAAGATATGCATCTGGAGTGTTTCTCCCCAGGCCTACACTGAAAATTGGCTTGTTCCAAATCGGACTTTCCCAGTAAACAGATGTTAAATAAATAAATAAAAATAAAAATTGAGCTGATCCCCAAAAAAACATACAGGATTCTGGCTCCACCATTGAAGTAAGGGAGTACCAGTTGATGGTGGCAACTTACAAATAACTAACTCATGAAATAGTGTTCCACTGTCCATCCCTCCAGTAGAGAATCTAGGGCACTGGACAGATTTGGGAAGTGAGTATATGCTTCAGCGACATTTGCTCTCTGTCGCTGAACTACTTGGCACACTTCACGAGATTGCAAAGGGACTTAATTAAGGACCTTTCAAACTCTCTTTCAGGCGACACTACTGCAGAGATTCAAACTTATGTGGCCTCACAGGTGGCTGCCCGTCAGTCTATTGCAAATTTGTCAGTGTGGCTCATCCCACATCCTACAGAAGGCACCTCAAGGGCTGCGGGTTCAGGCATTTCCATCAGGAGGCATACCTGGATGTGCCAGTGTGATTTTGAGGAGCTCTTCAAGTGATCAATGCACCTTTTTGACAGTCTTTTTTATTTGTCTGGTCACCAAGTAAATGAAAGAGACTGTAGGTGCAAGAAGGATGGAAAGACCCTGTCTGCAGTGCGTGTACATTTTTTGACCTCTCAATGAACCTTTTCCAGGAATCAACAGGGAGGTCGAAAGATATGGTTCAGGAAGTTACAGGACACACATGGAGGTAGTTCCCCCAGAGGCAGAGGGGGGAACAATAATGGCAGAGGAGGCCCGCAAAACTGAGGGGTCTCAAGATACATTTTCCTACAGACTCTTTCAGCACTTCTTAAAGGAGGCCCAGATGCTTTCCTCTGGAGGCAGTCGGGGGGCCACGTATCTCTACACCAGGAAGCCTGGCTAAACTTAACAAAAGATACTTGGGTGCAGAGAGTCATTTTCAGAGGTTATATTATTGCCTTTTTCCTTCCACCCCATAACCCAGGAAAATGCCTAATGTTCCACCCAATCAGAGGGAAGCAGCAGAACTGGAAATTCAAAATCTACTTGAAAAAAGTCATCCAGGCGGTCCCTCCAGACTAGATATAATCCAGAACTTGCTCAAGATGTTTTAGTGCCAAAGAGAACAGGACATGAGACTGATTTTAGATCTCAGTGTGTTGAACAAATAGGTTCAAAACACCAAGTTCCTGATGGTCACGGTTCAGTCCATTCTGCCCTTTCTGAGCAAACCCGACTGGATGTGCTTAATAGACCTTCAGGACACGTACTATCACATAAAAATGAACAGACGATCCAGAAAGCGCTTAGGCTTCTGGCTTGGGAGCCAGTCATTATCAGTTCAGAGCACTGCCCTTTGGCCTCACCACAGCCCTCAGGGTGTTCATCAGGTGGAAGGCAGTAGTAGCAGCTCATTTTGAGACTGCAGGTATTCTGGGTGTTTCCATATTTGGACGACTGGCTTATTGCATCAACTGCAAGCACGAGACCAGTGTTTCAGACTTGTTCAAATCTTGGAATAACCATCCATCATAACAAATCACAATTACAACAGACTCGGACTTTAGAATTCATAAGAGCAATGTTCAACACAGTATCTGTGGTAGCATCTCTTCCCTTTTCGATAGTACTAACAATATGAAATCAGGTCAAGAAAATAATTTGCGGTACCCAAATTTCAGCCAGGTTAATTCTATAAGCCCTGGAATCAGTGTCAGCAACAATAGTCTTAGCTCCTTTAGCAAGATGTCACATGAGAATTCTGCAATGGATGCTACAAACACAATAATCAATTATTTTTCAACCTGTGTAGTCGAAGATGAGAATAACTTAGGTATGCAAGAGGTATCTTTCCTGGTGGATGCGGTCATAACAACTGGTGCTAGCCTGTCCTTTCATTCTTCCTCAGCCCAAGGCAACAGTGACCATGGATGCTTCCCAGTTTTGGTGGGGGTGACATTTTCTGGGGTAGACGGTCTAAGGCACTTGGTACCCAAGGAAGAAACTTGCATATCAATGTTCTGGAAATGGTATTGCAAGCATTTCAAAACTTTCTCCCTCTCGGAAAGATTGCAGTCCAAATGGACAATATGTTGGTAGTTTGGTATATAAACAAACAAGGAGGAAGCAGATTTTGCCTCCTATGTTGAGAAGCCCTGAGGGTGTGGCCATGAGCGATTTTGCAACGCATTTTCCGGGGAAGTCCAACATGATAATAACAAGGAAATAAAATGCCCCAGAACCACGAGTAAAATGTGTTTGGTCCACATGTGACCCCGACATGAAGTCCAGCGTGATAGACAAACTTAGCAGGTCCATCTTACTACCTCACAAGTGGTCTGTCAACAACAAAGTGATAGACAGTATTTTCTGTCAGTGGGCCAGCCTTGCTGCGATCTCTTTGCATCTCCCCTAAACAAGTGCAGCAGCTTATTTGCCATAATCCTCCCTCCGGGGGGTGTCACCAAGGGATTCTGTACTCCACGATTAGCCTCCTGGTTTTCTGTATGCCTATCCCCCAACTCCTTTAATTCCCAAATTCATACAGAAGGCCAGTTTGAAAAACAAGTTATTCTCATTGCACCTTACTGGCCTCGACAAATTTCTTTCCTCTTCCTTTCAAAGGCCTCATTTTCTGTACCCACCTTGGATTCTGGATCTGACTCCAGACCTTCTTTCTCACCTGACAGGCAAGATTCATTCGGACATCTCAAACATCAAACTGACTGCATGTTTTCTCCAGTTCCATTAATAGCCCAGCAACCTATGCTGTTTCTCTTGTCCATTTCATTTTGTTGTTTTCCCATAAACCCTCTACGAGAAAACTCTTCAGAAGTAAATGGAGGAGATTTGTTTATTGGGTAGAGCAGAATCCGGTAGAACCTTAGTCAGCCCCAATACATTCTGCTCTCTAATTTTTAGCAAGTTTGTTTAATGAGGGTGCTAGTTCATCAGCTATTAAAGTCCAACTCACAGCCATTTTGAGTTTCTATGTGGGCTTTCAGAATTCTTCCCTGGCTTCCTCTAAACTATGCAAAGCATTTTTGAAAGTTACTCTTCTACTTAGACCTCCTTACAAAGATTCTATACCACCATCGGATTTAAATTTGGTACTAAGCTTTGACACCGTCTCCCTTTGAACCTGCAGCTTAATGTGATTTAAAATTAATTAACCTGGAAGACTTGTCTTTTGAGATGCAGTTACATCTGCTAGAAGAATTTCTGAACTTCAAGCATTTTTATCTAAGCCCCCATATTTGATTTTCCTACAAGGGCAGGATCACCTTGCATACCAGTGCTTCCTTCCTGCCTAAGGTCATGTCAGAATCCAACATTAACCAAACAATTAACCTGCTAGTATTCTTCCCAGACTTTACAAATAAAGGAGAATATATACTGCACGTACTCGATGTTCATATACAATTGTGTTTCTACCTACACAGAACAAAACAAATTAGAAAGGCAGACCAGCTCTTTGTCTCCTTGCACATCACAAAATGGGTGACTCAGTCACAAAGGTAACTATAGCCAGGTAGCTGACAGATTTCATCCCATTTGTCTACACTAAATTGAATCTCCCCCTACCAAAACCATTAAAGGCTCATTCATCGAGGTCTATGGCTACTTCCAGTCCAGAGCATCCATGGTGATGTGGCTGATACCTGGTCAAATCACTCCCTGCAAACTAGATCTGGTCTCAAGGGGACGAGAGGCCTTTGGCTCAACCATACTTGGGAATATTCTTCCTTAGAGTCCACCCAGGAATTTAGGTAGCTGGGGACTTTGTCCCATACATTGAGGAATGAATGAAAATTGACATCATCAGATAAAGAAGTTATGTACTTACCATAATGTTCCATCTGTGTTATCCATTCTCATTATTTTTCAACTCCCCACTCTTCATCCCCCTCCATGTCTCACAAATGACTTCTAGTGGAATGAGACCTTTAAGGACGCCAGAGACACCATATGTCCCTTGCATTGAACTCCAGATGTTAAGTTGTCTATCTCGCCTTCGTTCTTGCTGGTTGGTTGGGATTAGAGCCGATCCTTGGCTCCGACTCGGCCATCTTCAATAGCTCGAGAGCTGTTTACTGGCTCGAGGCTACCCCTTATCCCATAATGCCTAGCGATCGCTACCCAGATCTCGTTTGCCGCTTCAGCTGCGAGGTGTCATTTTTTTTCTGGCTTAGGCTTGTATACAATTTTTTGTGTAAATTCTTACTAGAATTTAACTCTTTTAGTATTTTATTATTAGCGATAGTTTTGTTTCTGTGGTAGATATTTATTTATTCTATAGTATCCCTACCTTTTGTAGAACTCGTTTAACTTAGAGAGTTCTCCCCCCACCCCTCCCCCCTTCATTCCTGGTTAGCTGTTTAACTTAGAGGCTTTCCTACTGCTTTTTTCTTGTAGGCTAGCCGTTTAAATTAGAGGCTTTCCTATTACCTTCTTAAAAAAAAAAAAAAAAAAAACCTTTATCTATATCCTTTCTACTAGGTGTGTTTTTGTTCTTGTAGAACTGATTATTGCTCTTTTTTATTGTTGGCTAAATTGGTTGATTTCCTTCTCCAGTACAGTATGTCCAAGGAATCTAAGGTTTCTGGGTTTAAGAAGTGTGACTCATGCTGTCAGAAAATGTCTCTGACAGATGGGCACACTTCTTGCTTCTGTTGTTTAGGTGCTGTGCACCTGCAGGACTCTTGTTCTGTTTGCCATGCCTTTAGTCCAAGAGTCCTGTAGGAGCGTAAGAATAAGTTGATTCTTAGGGGTCTATTAAAACCCCAGGATTCACCGGCCAAGAGCTCACAGCCAGTGAAATCCACTAAGCCGTCGGTTCCAATTTCGGAGCTGACTTTGGTACAGGATTTACCTTCTACGTCGGTTCCGGCTGGCACTGACAAGACAACCTCCCCGTCGGCTCCATCAGAGGCTTCGGAGCCGTCGTGGAGCCACAAGAGGCTGAGGTCCCCTTCCTTAGAGTCGGTGCATTCGCCTCCTCGATCTCCTTTACTTTAGAGCGAGCGTAGTCACCGATCCTCTAACTCCTCTCGATCCTCTAGGCTGTCTGATCATGATGTGGAGAGAGTAGTCAGTAGGTTGCTAAAGTCGCAGGCACTAGTTAAATTGTTGTCCAGCCCTCCTCAACAGATTTCGGCTCCATCCACTTCTCTTGATGTTCCTCCTCCGACTCCAATGAGTTCGGAGCCGGAGTTCGTTAGGGTTCGAGTAGTGGAACTGTCTGCTCCAATAACTCTATCTCCTTCGGTTCTGACGTCGGCTCCGATTCCCTCGGTGGTACCTTCCATCGATGGATCTGGGCGCCGTGGCTCCCTTGTCGGCTCCGAGGAGGCGAGTGGCATCGGACCCTTTTCCGACCCCGTTCTCCCTCTCGGAGCTTCAGCGCAGGTGAGTTCGGCTCCAACATTGGCCTCGGAGCCACCCCCCTCGGTACGGAGAAAGATTCCTATTTCTTCGGAACCGGAGCTTTCTCTGCATCATGGCAGGGGACGCCTTTGATATCATGCGGAGTATGCTGTCTTCTGAGTCAGCTCCACTTTAAGCCCCGCCGGCTCCGTCCCCTGTAGTGCCTGTGCCAACCTCTGCTCCTCCTCCTGACCCTAAGCGTAGGGAACCGATGCTCCAGGACACCCCATTGGGTGTTTCCTCCTCTTCCAAGGCCTCTCCTGATCACTAAGAGGAGCCCCCTCAGAAGAAAAAGTGTAAGAGGAAGCACATTGACTCCCCCCTAGTCTGTCACTTCTGATACAGACTTAGATGGTTCGGAAGGGTCCCCGAGAACCCCCTCTGAAGATGTTTCCTTCTCGGACATTCTAGAAAAGCTTAAGCAGAGGGGGAACTGAAATCCCCTAGCCCCCACCGAGGATGAGTCTGTATTTCTGGATGCTTTCGGTTCCCGACCTTCCACCTCCTGGGTTTCTCCGCCTTTCGATCCACTTATGACAGTGGTGGATCGAAAGGCTTGGTCAGCTCCGGATACAGTGGAACCAACTCCGAGGAGACCTGGTAAATTCATTACAGCACCCCAGGATAAGCAGTTCCTTTCGAAAGGTGTTCCTGTTGATGTCATGGTGGTAGCAGCAGCCACCAAAAAGAGAGTTAGCGGAGACCTCTTCGTCTATCCATCCCCCTAACAAGGAGTCTAGGATGATGGACAGATATGGGAAGCGAATGTTCGCTTCAGCGACCTTCTCTATGAGGTCACTGAACTACCTATGTCATTTTACCCAAATTCAAAGGGATTTCCTTAAAGAGCTCGGAGATACCCTTCAAGATCCAACAGCTGAGGGAGCACAAGCCAAAGTAGCTTCCCAGCTAGCGAGGCTTAATTCTGTTGTTAACTCCTCTATGAGGCTCATTTCCTATGCAGCTGATGGGGCAAGTAGAGCCGCAGGTACGGGTGTGGCCCTTATTAGGCATGCGTGGATGCAGCTGTGTAACTTTGCGGAAACCTTTCAAGCGTCTTTCACCAAAACTCCCTTTGATGGTTCCTTTCTTTTTGGACCACAGGTGAAAGACACTTTGACTAGGTGTGAGCAAGAAGGCAAGACTCTCTCTGCCGTGGGAGTCCATTTTTCTACTCCCTCTAGACCTTACCCCAAAGGTCAAAAGAGTGGGAAGATGTGGTTCCGTAAATCTCAGGGAGCCTTGCCTGACACACGTAGGAATGTTTCCTCCAGAGGCAGAGGGGGAAACAACAATAATAGACGCTGCCCTCGTGGCAGAGGGGGTCCGCAGAACCAGGGCAACAGAGAATCTTTCTCTGATAAGCCCTTCCAGCATCCCTGAAGGGTTGCCCGGCTGCTCACCTCTGGAGGCAGTCGAGGGAAGACTTTCACTGTACCCAAAAGCCTGGCAAAGTTTAACACAAGACAAATGTCCATTATATCCGGAGGTTACAAAATTCCCTTCCATCAACCCCCCTTAGTCAAGGAAGACCCTTCCAGATGTTCCACCCAATCTGAAGGAGCAAGCAGTAATAGAAGTTTCAAAACTGCTAGAAAAGAGCCATCCAGGAAGTCCCGGCAGACCAGCACGGATCCGGAACTTACTCAAGCTTCTTTTTAGTACCAAAAAAGACAGGGGACAGGCAACAGATTCTGGATCTCAGCAGACTAAACAGGTCTGTACAAAGAACAAAGTTTCGGATGGTCACGCTACAGTCCATTCTACCCTTTCTGGCTCAGGACAATTGGATGTGCTCGATAGATCTTCAGGACGCATACTACCATATCGAGATGGACAGGCGCTCCAGGAGATATCTTCGCTTGCAGCTGGGGGCCAGTCATTATCAGTTCAGAGCTCTGCCCTTTGGTCTCACCACAGCCCCCAGGGTGTTCACCAAATGCATGGCAGTGGTCACGGCTCACCTGAGACGTCAAGGATTCCAGGTGTTTCCATATATAGACGACTGGCTCCTCACTGATACCACCAGCCATCAACTCCTGCAAGCACAGGACTACACAATCACAATCTGCTCCCAGCTAGGCATTACAATAAATTTCGAAAAATCTGCCTTGTTGCCCTGTCAATCTGTCACTTACATAGGAGCAGACTTAGACGCAAGGGATATGTTTGCAAAGCTACCACTAGAAAGGATGTCCACAATTCATCAGCAATTACAGATTCCGATGCAGAGCAAAAGGATCCAAGTCAGGTACGTCCTTCAAACTCTGGGTTCCATGGCATCAGCCATTCTTCTAAACCCACTAGCGCGCTTTCATATGAGAATTCTTCAGTGGCTTCTGTTCACGCAGTGGTCTTTCCAAGAGCAACCCATGACTCACATGATCCTGATCACGGATGCATGCAAAAAACATCTTTCTTGGTGGATGGTCTCCCCACTAATTGCTCAGGGCAGACCTTTCATTCAACCACCTCCGGTAGCCACAGTGATGACAGACGCCTCCCTGATGGGGGGGGGGGGCATCTGGGCAGGACAGTCCAAGGCACTTGGCAACCTCACGGGTACCATCTGCATATAAATGTCCTGGAAATGAGAGCCGTGCTCCTGGTGTTGCAAGCCCTTCAAAACTCTCTTTTTTCTGGGACAATTGCTATTCAAACGGACAACATGTCAAGTGGTGTGGTACATCAACAAGCAGGGCGGAACCAGATCCTACCCCCTGTGTCGAGAAGCACTCAGACTTTGGCAGTGGGTGATTTCCTCCCAACGTTTTCTGATTGCGACGCACAACCTTGGGAGATCCAACGTCATAGCGGACAGGCTCAGCAGAGCTATCCTCATGTCTCATGAGTGGTCTCTGAATCAGGAAGTTGCTGATCTTATTTTCCGCAAATGGGGACAGCCTTGCTGCAATCTTTTTGCCACCCCCTTCAACAGCAAATGCAGCAACTACTTCTCCCTTCTTCCACTTCCAGGCCACATACCTAGAGACGCTCTAGTCCACGATTGGCCTCAGGGACTTCATTATGCTTTTCCTCCGTTTCCTCTGATACCGAAACTCTTACAAAGTCGTTGGGTTCCAAAATGATCCTCATTGCCCCCTACTGACCTCGACAGATATGGTTCCTGTTCCTGCACCATTACCTTCTTGATCAACTCAGGACTCCGGACCCAATTCCAGATGATCTGATTCATCAATCAGGCGGGTTGCATCAATCCCTCCAAACTCTCCGGCTCACAGCTTAGTTGCTCCACTTCCAACCTTAGCCAGGCTTCCCAGCATTTCCCCAGCAGTACGTGAGACTATCGTCTCTTCTCACAAGTCTACAACGAGGAAAACTTATGCTAGCAAATGGAAACGTTTTTCTTGTTGGGCAGAGGCTAGGAATGTGGATCCCTTTTCAGCCCCAGTCCACAAAATAATGGAATTCCTACCACAACTGTTTCACTCCGGGTCCGCTTCCGCTACGATCAGGGTACAATTAGCGGCCATTTCTAACTTTCATGTTGGTTTGTCAAATTCTAACATTGTCTCATAAGCTCTGTAAAGCTTTTTTGAGAGGGACAACTCTTCTTAGGCCTTCAGTGAGAGATCCCCCTTAATTTAGTCCTAATTTCCTTAATTCTGCCCCCTTTTGAACCAGCAGCGTCCTGCTCTATCAAGTTTCTATCTTGGAAGACGCTCTTTCTGGTAGCTATTACTTCAGCCAGACACGTCTCCGAACTTCAGGCGCTATGTGTTCGTCCTCCCTACTTGGTTTTCCATAACGACAGGGTTGCTCTTAGGACTAATCCTTCGTTTCTTCCTAAAGTCTGCTCAGAAAATAATTTAAACCAATCTATAGATCTTCCTGCCTTTTTCCTTAATCATACCAACAAGGCAGAGTACAAACTACACCAACTGGACATTCATAGGCAATTGCGTTTTTACCTGCACAGAACTAAAGAAACTAGGAAGTCGGACCAATTATTCCTTTCTTATGCCTTGGGCAAACAAGGTCTCCCAGTTTCCAAGGTAACCTTGTCTAGATGGTTGTCGCACACTATTACTTTCATTTATCAGTTAAGGAACAAAGAGTTGCCTATTAAACCGAAAGGTCATTCTACTAGGGCCTTGGCCACCTCTGTAGCCTTCCAGTCTGGGTTGCCCATGGATTCTATCTGTGCAGCTGCCACGTGGGCAAACCCTCGTACCTTTATTTCTCATTACAAGTTGGATATGGTCTCCAGAAGTAGAGATAACTTTGGTTCCACTGTTCTGAAGAGTCTGTTCCACTGAGCCACCCAGGATATTAGGTGCTAGGGACACTGTCCCAACCAGCAAGAACGCAGGCGAGATAGACAACTTAACATAAAGAAGTTATGTACCTACCATAACGTTCCATGTTAGTTGTCTTCATCTCGCCTTCCTCCTTGTGTCCCACCCTCCGTACCCCTGTCCTAGTGGACAGAGAGGAGTTCCAGATGTTCATCGTGTTACCCTGCTGCAGTCATCACACTTGGGGTTATTCTGTCTTCAGGCGGTCCCGCAGTCGGACGGAATTCCAAAGTCTTGGTCCGGCGTCGGTTGCTGTCGCCTCTTCCCTGACGTCAGTGCGCCAGGGGTATATATAGTGCAACCGACGCCATATTCTTCTGTCTTTCTTGCCGCGCGGTGCCCGAAGCAGAAGCAGTTCGCAAGTGCTGGTCGGCCGACTCCTGAGATTTTCGAATTCGAATTTCAGACCGAAGTCTTCTATAAAGCTAAGTACCCCATTGGGGAAACTTTTCTTGCCTCAGACCGATGTCAGAAAAAGTTAACAATTGTATTTCTTGTGGTAAGCAAATACCTCATAAGGATTTTCACTCTTATTGCATACCTTGCCTAGGCCCAGACCACGACGTCACTTCTTGTCGGTTTTGTGCTAGGTTTAATAACTGTACTATTAAAAGACGCTTTGATTTCGCACGAGACTACTTCGGTAGGAAATTTAACTACACCATGCCTTCCGAGCAACCGACTACCGGCATGCACAAAAAACGCAGGGATAAGGACAGACAGCCCAGGCCTAAGCCAGATTCCGAGGCCTTGGCTGATCTGGTCTCCGGTCCTCAGTGAGGCTCCTGACTACCGCAGATCTGGAACCCGAGACCGCTACAGAAATTTTGGCGGAAGGCACCAAGCCGACGCAGCCATTTAGTTCAGGCCCTTCCGACGACATTGCTAGAAAAGACGTCGGTGCCACAGAAACGCCATCAGTTTCTGAAGGCGTTTTCAGACCGACGACTCTCACCACTAAAACGTTTTCTAAGTCTAAGACTCCTACTAAATCTGAAAGGACTGCACTTCAGTCTACTGTTCAAGGCCCCATGCCTAAGAAACAGATGCTCAAAATGGCTGAAGATTTGATTTCTTTAATCAGGAGTTCCCAGCCCCCTCCTGACAAAAGGCGTAGACAAGAGGAAGATAATACATCCTCTGAACAAGTGTCCATTTCTTCAGACTCCTGAGGACCAAGATTACTCCTTCTCTCCTTATGAAGATTCTGATGCTGAGGACTTTATTCCCTCCGCTTCTCCTCCTGAAGACTACTCCTTTGGGGAAACTTTACACACTATGAGCGAACATTTTCACTGGGAAGGTCAGGACTACTCTGACTCGAAGAAAAGGCTCAGAGAGTTTCTTTTACTCCCCCAACACAGACCACTTGCCATCCTACCAGTTTTGGACATTGTGGATGATGTTTACTTAGAATCCAGTTTGAACCCAGACTCTCTACCTCCTGCTCCGGCTAAGCCTGACCGATACTATAGAGTGCCTGATTCCCACAAATTTGTTTACAAAAGCCCTGCAGCTGACCCAGAGACCATCTCCCAGGGTCCCAAGGAGGCTAAGGCTTCTATGGCTAAAAATCCAGTACCTTCTGAGAGGGATTCCAGAGCACTAGACAGGTGGGGGAAAAAGGTTTACACCTCAGCCACACTAGCTATGAGGGCACTGAATTGCCAATTTCACATGCTTAAATATCAGCAATTCCTTATCTCTCAGTTAAAGCAAAGAATAACCACTCTCCCTCAACAATCTGAATTGAAAGAAGTACATGATCTGTTGCACGCCACTGAGCAGGTGGGCAAACATACCTTACAATGTGGATTTGATTCTTTGGAGGCCTCCTACAGAGCAGCTGTCACTGGGTCTGTTATATGTAGGCATGTTTGGTTAAAGGAACAAACTCTGCCTGATCATGTTAAAGCAAAACTTCTAGATGCTCCTTTACAGCAGGATGTGCTTTTTGGAGTTAAAGCAGAAGAAGTTTTAAAGAAAATGGGAGGATAAGGCAAAATCTATGCAGACAGTCAAAGATTTCCTGCAGGTACAACCCCCTCGCTTCAGCAGAAACTGACCAACAAAAAAATTGGTCGTTTCCAGCTACTGAGAGACCACAAAGGGGTAAATACAGACACCCAAGGGGCAGAGGACAACCACAAGCCCAGTATAAACCTTGCCAATGGGGCACTACAACACAGAAGGGAGGAGAAGACGGGTCTCAATCCACCAGAATGCAAACTCAGTGACTTGCACCTCATCTGGCCAAGGAATACTCTCTTGGCAGCCCCCTTGGGGGGGAAACTCGCACTTTTTGCAGACAACTGGCACATTGTCACAAAGGACAAATGGGTCCTAGACATAATTTTATGAAGATACAGATTCCACTTTCACACCTTGCCAATGAAAAGAGGAATGCCAAACCTGCCACAAAATCAATGGGCAGAGGCACAAAAGCAAATTACAGCTCTCATGGACATGAGAGCCATTCAACTGGTACCTACTCGAGAGCAAGGTCAAGGATTTTACTCAAGACTCTTTCTAGTGCCCAGAAAGGACAATGCCTGGAGACCAATTCTGGACCTTTCAATTCTAAACACTTACAAGTACCCAAATTCAAGATGCTAACTCTACAGCAGCTACTTCCATGTTGGGCAAGGAAGCATGGCTAGTAACGTTGGACCTCAAGGAGGCATACCTGCATGTCCCAATCAGACAAAGTTGCAGAAGATACCTCTGTTTCATTGCAGGTTCAACCCATTACCAATTCTCTGCACTGCCCCTTGGCTTATCTACTGCACCCAGAGTCTTCACAAAATGCCTGGCACCAGTAATTGCATACTGCAGACAAAGAGGAATTCAAATATATCCATACCTGGACGACTGCCTAATCCAAGCAGAAAGCAAAGACATTCTCTTACATCATCTGGCCTTTGTAAAGCATCTACTAAACTGCCTGGGGTACACAGTAAATGAAATGAAGTCAAAACTAGTACCCTCACAAAAAATGAGATTCCTGAGTGCCAGCTTGAATACAACGGCCCAGAAGGCTTATCTTACACCAGACAAGCAACTACAACTGACTCAATATTTCAGGACAATGGCAACAAAGACCCAATTAACTGCAAGAAAAATTCTGCAGGCCTTGGGCTTCATGGTATCTTGCATACTAATAATACCATTTGCAAAGCTGCATATGAGGAAATTACAGTGGTACCTAAAAAGCGTATGGTCTCAACACAGTCACAGCTTGGACACAATGATATCTCTCATCCCCTGCCTACAACAGGAATTTCTATGGTGGTCACAGGCATGTCACCTCAACAAGGGTCAGCCTTTCACCTTGCCCCCAGCCAGGCAAACTATCACAACAGATGCTTCAGATTATGCCTAGGGGGGCACACATGGCAGGGCAATGCATTCAAGGCCTATGGACTGCAGATCAAAGAAATCTGCACATAAATCAAAAAGAGATAGTAGCTGTACAGAAAGCTCTGACAGCCTTCAAGGATCTATTACATCCAGGACAACTTGCAATAAAGGCGGACAACACCACAGTAATGTGGTACATAAACAAACAAGGGGGTACACATTCCTACCCTCTATACAGGCAAGCAATGATCTTATGGAACACAGCTCTGGCTTACCAAGTTCAGTTGCAAGCTCAATGCCTGCCAGGACAGAAGAACACATTGGCAGACAACCTCAGCAGAAACATCAAGGATCCCCACGAGTGGAAACTAGATCCACAAATATTTGCAATGATAACTCAAAAATGGGGCCTTCCAGACATAGACCTGTTTGCCAGTCCTCAAAACTCTCAACTAACAAAATTTTGTACAAGGACATTTCACCATCAAGCTTGGAAAGTGGACGCACTCTCTTTCATTTGGAAAAACCTGACAGTATATGCCTTCCCTCCATTGCCTCTCCTCACAAAGGTTCTTCTAAAAGTCAAAAAGGAGAGACCACGACTGATTCTCATAGCCCCAGACTGGCTACGCCAGCACTGGTACCCGCTATTGAGAAATATGGCCCACAGCCCATCATGGATATTGCCTCAAATCCCCCATTTGCTCACACAACAAAACAATCAGATTCTTCACAGCCAGCTCAAAACTTTAAATCTGGCTGCATGGCAAATCAACTAAACATACAACCAGCTCCTCTTTCCCAAGCAGTCCTGGATGTTATTCTGGAAGCCAGGAGGCCAAGCACCAGGAAAGCTTACTCGGACAAATGGAAAAGGTTTTGTGCCTGGAACCAAGCTAAAGGCCAAGACACAATTCAGCCTCACATGCCTCACATTCTACAGTATTTAGCTGAGATGTTGCACAAAGGACTTTCTTTCTCCTCCATTAAAATCCATGCTTCAGCTATTTCAGCTCACTACAACACGGATCCACCTTTATTTTCACATCCTCTTCTAAGGCAGTTCCTCAGAGGGGCAAAAAACATTAGACCACCCAGAAGAGCTCCTACACCTACATGGGACCTCAATTTTGTTCTGGAAAAACTAACGCTGCCTCCCTTTGAACCAGCTTTCTCTGCAGATCTTCAGTTTCTATCATGGAAAATTGCCCTGCTCCTAGCAATAACTTCAGCTAGAAGAGTCTCAGAGCTACAGGCACTAATGGCAGTGGAACCTTTCCTCATTTTTCATCAATACAGAGATGTCCTTCATGGATGCATCTGCAGTCATAACAAGTGGGTTGTCCTGTCGTCAGGCAGCCCTTCAGTCGGCCGGATTCCAAAGTCCGGGTCCGGCTTCGGCTGATGTCGCACTCCACCCGACGTCATCTCTGTTGGTCTTCGGGTATAAAGGCATCAGCCGACGCCTTTTTCCTCAGTCTTTCTTGCCGCGTGGCACCCGAAGCAGAAGCTGTTCGCAAGTGCCGGTCGGTCGGATCCAGAGATTACTTCTACCGAATACTACTTCGAAGACTTCTAAAGCTAAGTACCCCGTTGGGGACTCTTTCTTGCCTCAGCCGATGTCAGAAAAAGTTAACAATTGTTTAAACTGTGGGAAACAAATACCTCATAAAGATTTCCACTCTTACTGTCTGCCTTGTTTAGGCCCAGCCCACGACGTAGCAGCCTGTTCGGCCTGTGCTTCTTTCAACCGACGAACGCTTAGGCGTCGGTCGGAGTTTGCAGAACAGTTTTTCGGTTCTGATTTTGCGTACATTATGCCGCCGGATCCTCCGACTACCCAATCTAGCAAAAACGCAAAGATAAAGACCGACACCGCGGTCCGCGGTTTCGGCCGAAACCATGGTCAAGCAAATCATGAGTGTCTCGGTTTCGGCCGAAACCGAGAAAACTGAACAAAGTACAGCTGAACCTATTCCTACTACTGAGGCCCCTGCTACAACTCTTGAAACGACTTCAGAAATTTTACCCACTACGGTGGTTGACTTATCAGACACCATCCCCTTGGATGTCTCTACCCCAGCACGTGGTGCTGCTAGGCCTCCAGCAGCCATGTCCATTAAGGCCTTCACCAGGGCTAAAGCAGCCAAGACTACTAAAACAGTGCCTGTTAAACCACCCACATCCAGGCCCTCTTCTAGTTCTCAAATGCTTACTTTGGCAGAGGATTTAATTTCTTTAATTAGAGGATCTCAATCTCACCCAGACAGGGCCTCTCAGCCCCCAGAGAAGAGACCTAGGGCAGAGCCCCCCGAGCCAGTGTCCTCTGATGATTCTGCTGATGAATCAGACATAACTGACCAGCCAGAGGCTCCCTTCTCCAATTTTGAAGATTCTGATGCTGAAGAATCCATTCCAGCTGCTTCCCCACCAGAAGAATTCTCCTTTGGGGAAACCTTGCATGCCATGCGAGAACAGTTCCAATGGCAGCAACAGGATTTTTCAGACTCCAGAAAAAGACTTAGGACTTTTCTGCACCTCCCACAGCACAGGCCCTTAGCTATACCCCTGTTCTCTCTGTGGTGGATGATGCCTTCAATGATGTTTGCTCCCCTCCAGATTCTTTACCCCAGCCCCTGCCAAACCAGACAGATTTTACAGGGTGCCAGATACTCATCACCACCTTTACAAGGCTCCACTTGCAGACCCAGAAACTATATCCCAGGGTCCCAAGGCAGTAGCCGACCATAGCTAAAACCCTATTCCTTCTGAAAGGGAAGCAAGGTCATTAGACAGATGGGGTAAAAGGTCTACACTTCAGCTACTCTCTCAGCTAGAGCTTTAAACTGTCAGTTTCACATGATACAATACCAAGAGTTTATGCTTGATCAGTTAACTAAAAACTAACCACTGATGAATCTCTTGATAAGAAATATGTATTAGAGATGGTAAATAACATACAACAGGTTAGCAACCATTCCTTAAAATGTGGCTATGATGCACTGGAGGCTTCATTTAGATCAGCCATGACAGGCACAGTGATAAGAAGGCATGCATGGCTAAAGGAACAAGCTTTACCGGATCATGTTAAAGCTAAGTTGCTAGATGCTCCTATGGACAAGACAAGTTTGTTTGGTACATCTGCCCAGCAGGTTATGAAGAAAATGGAAGAAAAGGCAAAATCTGTTCAAACTGTTAAAGATTTCTTGCAGGTTCAACCCCCAAGGTTTAGCAGGAACTGGCCTGCCAAAATTGGTCCTTTCCTGACTCCACAAAATTTCAAAGGGGCAGGAATAGACGTTCCAGAGGCAGAAACCAATCCAGAGGAGGTGCCTACAGAGGAAGACAGTGGCAAGGTAACAACAGAGGCACAGACACAGCCACTGCCACTACATCAACACAACCACAGTGACTTAACCCTAAATCCGCCTACCAGGGAACAAATAGCAGCTCCTCTAGGCGGAAAATTAACCTTATTTTCAAAGAACTGGCACTACATAACAAAGGACAAGTGGATTTTACAAACCATAGATCAAGGTTACCGGTTTCACTTCCACACTTTTCCAGTCAAAAGAGGAATGCCAAATCTACCTCCAAATCAAAAAGCAGAGGCTCTACGCCAGATAATGGAGTTAGCAAACATGAGAGCTGTGGAAAGAGTGCCAACAGCAGAGCAAGGAAAGGGTTCTACTCCAGACTATTCCTAGTTCCAAGAAAGGAAAAAGTTGGAGACCAATTCTCGACCTGTCCACCTTAAATACATACATCATTGTCCCAAAATTCAAAATGCTGACCCTACAGCAACTTCTTCCCATGCTGGGCAAGGAGTCTTGGCTGGTAACTCTAGATCTCAAGGAGGCATACCTGCACGTCCCCATTCGACCAATCTGCAGAAGATACCTCAGATTTCTTGCAGGATCAGAGCACTATCAATTCTCAGCATTGCCTTTGGCTTATCTACTGCGCCCAGAGTAGTCACAAAATGCCTGGCATCAGTAATCGCGCATTGCAGACTTCAGGGAATTCAAATTTACCCATACCTGGACGACTGCCTGCTACAAGGGGACAACAAAAGCAAGCTGACAACAGATTTACAAAGGGTCATTTACTTGCTACAAGCACTGGGATACACAGTCAATTTACAAAAGTCAAGGCTGATACCATCCCAAACAAGGACATTCTTGCTGAATTGGACACAGTAAAACAAATGGCATTCCTGACTACAGAAAAACAAAAAGAACACCATCTATACTTCTTGGCACTAACAAAACTGAACAAGTTAACAGCAAGAAAAGTACTGCAGGCCTTGGGCTTCATGGCATCATGCATAATCTTGGTTCCATTTGCCAGACTACATATGAGAAAACTACAGTGGTACCTAAAGAATTTATGGTCCCAACACAGACACAGTCTAGAAACAGAAATCCCACTAATTCCATGCTTAAAACAGGAGTTCCTATGGTGGGCTCAGGCATGCCAGTCAAACCCAGGCCTACCCTTTCGCAGATGTCAAGCAAGCCAGACCATCACAACAGACGCTTCAGACCTAGGATGGGGGCCCACATGCTGGACAAATGCGTGCAAGGATTGTGGACACAGGATCAACTTCAACTGCACATCAACCTAAAAGAAATGCTGGCAGTAAAACTGGCAATCCAAAAGTTCAAACCATTTCTCAAAGAGGGCCAGTTGATGATAAGGACAGACAACACCACAGTCATGTGGTACATCAACAAACAGGGAGGCACTCATTCATACCCCCTATGCAGAATGACCTTGGAACTGTGGACCCTGGCACTCAGCTACAACATCCAGTTACAGGCAATATTTGTACCAGGGAAAGACAATACCCTAGCAGACATATTAAGCAGAACCACTTCGGATGCCCACGAATGGAAGCTTCACCCGGACATCTTCAAGACCATCTCAAAGAAATGGGAATGCCACAGATAGACCTATTCGCATCACCTCTCAATCACCAGCTCAAAAATTCTGCACAAGGACATTCCACCCATTAGCATGGAAAGTGGATTCGCTCTCTTTCAACTGGAAAGGCCTAACAGCATATGCATTCCCGCCTCTTCCTTTGATACACAAGGTACTACTGAAAATCAAGGAAGAACGTCCAAGGATAATCCTGATAGCTCCAAACTGGCCAAGACAACACTGGTACCCACTACTGAGGAGCATGTCTCGAACAATATGTGGACAATTCCCTGATGCCTTTGATGTTAACGCAGAACAACTACAGCATCATACATCCAAACCTAAAAACCTTGCAACTGACTGCATGGAACATCACATAACAGCAGCTATTCCAGAACTTTCCCAAAGAGTTAAAGACATT
Organism: Protopterus annectens; assembly: GCF_019279795.1. Taxonomy (NCBI): domain Eukaryota; kingdom Metazoa; phylum Chordata; order Ceratodontiformes; family Protopteridae; genus Protopterus; species Protopterus annectens. Next base: position 853,510,314 of record NC_056741.1, on the reverse strand, counting down.
ATTCTTGAAGCACGCAGACCTTCAACAAGAAGGAACTATGCTGGAAAATGGAAAAGGTTTGTCATCTGGAGTACGGAAAGAGGAAAAGATGTGTCAAACATAGATATGCCTAACATTCTGGAGTATCTGGCCGAACTTCTTCATTCAGGCCTGTCCTACTCCTCCATCAAGATACATGCATCAGCTATTTCAGCAGAATACAGCTTTGATACACCTGTTTTTCGCACCCTTTGCTCAGGCAATTCCTCAGAGGAATCAAGAATGTAAAACCTCCAAGGAAACCACCATTACCAGCTTGGGATTTAAACTTTGTGCTAGAAAAGTTGACACTGGCACCCTTTGAACCAGCAGCAACAGCAGACCTACAACACCTGTCATGGAAAACTGCTTTCCTACTGGCAATTACTTCAGCAAGGAGGGTTTCAGAACTACAGGCCTTAATGGCAGTGCAACCCTTCCTAATCTTCCACCAAGATAGAGTGTCCATGAGGACTAATCCTACATTTATGCCCAAGGTGGTATCCAGAGTGTCTTTAAACCAGGCAATCCACCTACCTACCTTCTTTCCCAACCCACAAAACAGAGGGGAAAGAATACTGCATACCTTGGATGTACATAGACAGCTACGCTACTACTTGGACAGAACAAAAATAGCAGAAAGACTGACCAACTTTTTGTAGCCTATGCAACAGGAAGGGAAGGAAAAGCTATTTCCAAACAGACAATCTCCAAATGGATAGGAAATTGCATACGATTCTGTTACTCCTTCCATGGAAAACCAATTCCACAGAACATAAGACCTCATTCTACAAGGGCAACAGCCACTACCACAGCCTTCTTACGAGGAGTGGCAACCAAAGACATTATTGAGGCGGCTACTTGGACCTCCGTGCATACATTTGCCAAGCATTATAATTTGCCTCTATATTCCAGATCCCGAGCAGGGTTTGCCACTGCTGTACTGCAAGGGATCCTAAACACACCATAATCTACTTTTATCCTCCTCCCTAGTTGGCTATGGTATTCTACCCACTTGTTATGACTGCAGATGCATCCATGAAGGACATAGTACAGTTTTGTACCTACCATAAATGTAGATGTCCGAACTGGATAGCATCTGCAGTCAGGATTACCCTCCCTCCATCCCCCTGTGGTACTCCTAGGGTGTTTACCCTTCTAATAGCTAGCTGTTGGGGGGGAGTCTTTTATGGTGTATTTGTTTGTGTATATGTACATACATGCTTATTGTTGTGTTTACCTCTATCTATTTGGAAACATTGGCATCTATCCAAATTTTAGCCTGCAAGAGGGCTACTGGCATCTGGGGCAAGAAACACGGAGGAAAATGGCGTCGGCTGATGCCTTTATACCCGAAGACCAACAGAGATGACGTCGGGTGGAGTGCGACATCAGCCGAAGCCGGACCCGGACTTTGGAATCCGGCCGACTGAAGGGCTGCCTGACGACAGGACAACCCACTTGTTATGACTGCAGATGCTATCCAGTTCGGACATCTACATTTATGGTAGGTACAAAACTGTACTTTTCTCTACGAACTAATCCTTAATTTATGCCTAAGGTGGTTTCCATTGTGGCTTTAAATCAAACCATCCACTTACCCACCTTCTTCCCAAATCCACAGAACAAAGGTGAGAGACTCCTGCATTCCTTGGACATTCATAGGCAACTTCGTTACTACTTGGACAAAACTAAGGCTTTCAGAAAATCTGACCAGCTCTTTGTATTCTATGCTACAGCTTCTCAAGGGAAGGCTATATCAAAGCAAACCATTTCTAAATGGATAGGTCATTGCATACTTTTCTGCTGTACTCATCATGGGAAACCAGTTCCTGCTACCATTAGGTCCCACTCTACCAGGGCAACAGCTACCTCTACAGCCTTTCTCAGGGGGGTTCCAACCAAGGAGATTTTAGAAGCTGCAACTTGGAGTTCAATACACACCTTTACCAAACACTATCACTTACCTCTTTACTCTAAGACCAGGACGGGCTTCGCCACTGCAGTTCTGCAGGGCCTTATAGCCTCCACTAACCCTCTATGATACCTCCCCCCTTCCTTAGCTTTGGGATTCAACCCAAGTGTGATGACTACAGCAGGGGTAACACGATGAACATAGTACAGTTTTGTACCTACCATAAATGTAGATGTTAGAGTGTTCACCCTTCTGCAGTCCAGGTTACCCTCCCTCCATCCCCTCTGATCTACTGGCTAAATCTCTTCAAAACCTTACTGATGTATTTGCTTATAACTGAAGGGATTTTGTGTTTGGGCAGAGGTTACTCCATTTGGTACTAATTTCTGACCACCTTTTTGGGGGCACCTGACATCTGGTGCAAGAAAAACTGAAGAAAATGGCGGTTGCACTATATATACCCCTGGCGCACTGACGTCAGGGAAGAGGCGACAGCAACCGATGCCGGACCAAGACTTTGGAATTCCGGCTGACTGCGGGACCCCTGACGTCAGGATAACCCCAAGTGTGATGACTGCAGCAGGGTGAACACTCGAACATCTACATTTATGGCAGGTACAAAACTGTACTTTTCACTGGCTGTATGTTCTCTTGTTTTTCCTCTATTGACTTAGAGAGTATGGCAAGTGTAGTCAACTAATTATTTTGACTGGTTTATTCTCGTTATGTCTGGAGTTAGCTATTTCAAATGAAATCTGGGTAGCTATCGCTAGGCATTATGGGATAAGGGGTAGCTTTGAGCCAGTAAACAGCTCTTGAGCTATTGAAGATGGCCGAGTCGGAGCCGAGGATCGGCTCCGATCCCAACCAACCAGCAAGAAGGAAGGCGAGATGAAGACAACTAACATGGAACGTTATGGTAGGTACATAACTTCTTTTTATGGCACTTGTTATAGTCTCTCACTTTCTTTCAAGCTGTGAATAGGATCTTATGGATAAAACATAACGAAGGCTCCTCAGTTGGTCACTTGAAATAATTTTATTACTCACAATGCACCAAAAAGTAAATAAATAATGTTGTAAACATACACAAAATTAAAATAAAAGTACTAAGCGCTTTCACCCTGGAAAACATACAGGCATCTTCAGAGTACTGACAAGATGTCTAAGCAACAACAGTTAAGTACGTATGTCCTTAATTACACAACGCCTGTCATTGGTTGATTGATTAGTTTTTTTTAAAAATCATTGTACATTGTTAATTAATAAGAATATGACACAATTAAAAAAATGTAAAATATAAAATAGAACATAATATAATATAATGTAATAAATATTTTAAATATAAATATGTATTGTAGTAAAAATACCATTGTAAAGGTAATAATACTATAAAAACTAGTGTATAGTGATAGAAAAATAAAAGTAAAATTGAAAATATGTACATAGTATCTTGTAATATTCCTACATTAGAAAACTATTAGCATAATTATGAAGTAATTTTCATAAAAAAGAACTAAAATATCAAATACAATGTGATCTTTTGTTTTAAAATACTTGAAATAGAGATATGCCCATTAATGCCAGGTGAACAACTGGCATTGAGTCTTATTGCCACAAACATTCTTTGGCTTCTAACAAATTGTCATAATCTCCTCCTTTCTCCCAATAATTAGGAATTCTATCAATTACAAAAAATATAAATCTCTTAAAATTCTCACATTTAGTGCTATGTGCAAATAAAGCATTCACCATCTTTTCATTTTTGATGTCCCTGTTATGTTCCAAAATGCGTTCCCTCAATTTCCTGGTAGTTTTCCCTACGTAGTATGCAGGACAAGAAACACATGTAGCAAAATACACCACCATTTTAGTATTACAATTGCAGTTTCCTGGGCATTTGATTGATTTCCCAGATCCTTGCACCATAGTGTAAGGTCCATCATTCACAAATTTACAACTTTTACAAAAACCACATTTACTCATTTTTGACATAGTATATATCCGGCTCTTATTATTGTTTTCCATACTTTCTTTAAGATTGGTGCCCCGACTATACGTGACCTTAGGAAAATGCCCTATTATTTCATTGTATTCTGTCTTATTGGCAAAGACACTAAACCAAGTGTCATTTAATATTTGGACTATAGTGTCGGAATGCTCATTAAATGGTATATAAACATCTCTTTTGTTAGTGTCAGTCTTGTCTATAGACATTCTATTTAATCTATATTTCAAGATTGGTTTGTATACATTATTTCTTTTCATCAAAACTTCTTCCTTTATTTGATTAAGTTTGATGGATAGCCCCTGTCTAAAAACATATTACATATTACCTTTAATTCATGAATAAAATTGGTATCTTCACTAATGATACGTGATAGCCTAATCATCTGACCTTTTACAAGATTCTTTTTTTGAAAATATGGATGGCAGCTGTCATAATGAAGGAAGGAATTTGAGTATGTTTGTTTACAGAAAATATTCGATTCAACCATGTTATTGTTGGAATACATACTTATATCCAAATATTCACACTTTTCTTCATGTGTTTTAGTTGTAAAATTCAAAAAAGTCGATGTTGAACCTAAATAGCATATAAATTCACTTAGTTCTTCCTTGTTGCCCTTCCAAAAAATTAAAATGTCGTCCAGGTATCTGACATAAAATTATATTTTTGCCCAGAACCTGGAGGAAAAAATACTTTCAGTCTTCCACTGAGCTAGTACTAAATTTGCGTAAATGGGAGCACATCTGGCCCCCATTGCTACCCCTGTGCGTTGTCTGAAATATTCACCTTCCATGTACTTAAAATTGTTGTACAGGACCATTTCCATCATCTCTACTAATAACTTGCATTTAACAGTGTGTAATCCACTGTATCTCTCTAAAATTGTCTCAAACATTTCCAGACCCAACTTATGCGGTATGACTGAAAATAGATTTATCACATCAATGTTGACCATAATGGTGCCATCAATGTTGTTCTCCATATTGTATATTCTTAATTTATCTAGGCAATGCCAAGAATCTTTAATAATGTGGGGGAATTGATTAAGAATATCTTTGCAATAATAATCAATATACCTGGCTATAGCTTCTAATTTTGAACCCTTGGCTGAAACAGTCGGCCTAAAGGGTGGATTGTTAACACATTTGTGTGTTTTTGGTATGCCAAAAATTGATGGAGTGACAGGATGTTCCACAGTAAGATATTCATATTCAAGTTTATCAATCATTCCTTCAATCAAATAATCATAAAGTAACCAGTCAATCTTTGTATAGGCCCTATTCATCTCAAATTTAGATACTTTTTCATAGGTTTCGTCGTCATCTAGCATGTTGGTCATTTTATTTATGTAGTCTATTTTGGTCATTATTACCACCCCACCACCCTTATCAGACTTCATGACTCTATATTTGTCATTGGTGGTGAGTTCTTTTAAACAGAATCTCTCTGTACTAGTAAGATTGTCTTCTTTAATCGTAGATACTTTAGCCACTCTACGTAGCTGTGATTCGCATAGCATCTCAAATAGATATATAGTAGGATTCTGAGGTGGTATAAATGTACTAGATCTTTTTAAGGCCAAACTACCTAAATCTGGTTCAACCCCGTTGTTCTGGTTGACAAAAAACATTTTTAAGTTTAACAATCTTGTGTAAATTTTTAAATTAATAAGTAATCTAGCTATATCATGTTTAAAATTAGGAACAAAGGTGAAACCTTTCTTGAAAAGTGCAACAAATTCTGAACCAAGGCTAGTACCGGTATAATTGTATATACTGAAACCTCCATCTGCAATAGTTATACAGGAAGGTTTTTCTTCTTCTAGGTTAATCTGCAAGTCACCACTCTGTGTGCAGTTTATATCATTGTCCCCGTTTTCACACAACCCACTGTTCTCTGAAACATCATTATCAAAGAACAATTCACAACCTTCACTTAATAGTATACTGTTCGATAAAAAAGTTACCAAGTTTGTTTCACGTTCCCTTAGTAATGAGTGTTTTTCCTGTAGGACGAAACATTCCTGTATTGCATTTGTGGTATTGTTGACCCTGATACCGGTCACGTAACCTTTCTGATCTCCTCAGAACAGGTTCGTCTAAAAAAACTGTGTCATTCTCATTATGCCCCACATTGTCATTCTTATTGGACTGTGTCCTACGTGAATTATATTTACGGCTGGGCCTGTCATATCTATTAGAATGGCCTTCCCCTTCTCAGTATACTATAGCCGCCCTTTCACCATCCTGTTTCTGATTAGAATTTTTAAATTCTCTAAAATGATTATAAGCCCTCTTGTTGGTATAGTCATTGCTATCCCTGAGAAGCTTTTTATTTATGTACTCCAACCCCTTCATAACAAAATTATCAAGATCTTTTAAAATGTTGTCTAGTCGATGTTTGTTAACCTCAAACAACAAATCATTACATATACTTTTATCTAATTCTGTTAATACCACATTTAGTTTACTCAATTTGTTGTTGTTATTCCTAATAACAAGACGCATGAGGTCCAAACCAGTTCTATCATATAAATTAATAAGTTCATCAAACAGTTCAGTGTCACTATAAAACCCAAAGGGTAATTTAAAGATACGTAACCCTTTTGGTACCTGTTCCAACTCCAACGACCTCTTTAAAAACGCATTGTCCATTTGTAGCATTTTAAACTGTTTTAGGGTCTTTTCGAATTCAGAAATCTGTTGGTTCAACGTCCCCATGTTCTTGATGTTTGTTTTTAATATATTTGAAAAACTTGGTGCCTGTAATATGTCCTTAATGTCTGAAAACTTGTTCGTATATAGAAAACCTTGTTGCCGTCTCCAGCGTTCAATGCAGAATTCGAAGGCGGAATACCAGGTCTTAAACTTCCTGTGTTACTCATGTTTCCTCCTCCTATGAAACCTGCTGAACCATTGCTAGCCAACAGACGGTTAGGACTATCACCCGGAGTAGAGTGCAACGTGAATAACTGTGCCTGTGTCTCTGTAATGGTAACATTAGGTCCCTGTTGTGATTTGTTACCATGTTCCTGTACTAATGCAATCAGGCGTTGTGTAGCTTCCAAATGTTGCTTCAATAATAGCTCCATGTACAACGTAACAATCGTAACGTGTATACACGGAGCCTGATTATTCCTCAGTAATCCAAAAGGTGAACGTGTGAATAAAAAAATCTATCAAGCGAACCGCCCTAGGGACCTCAAACCTCTTCTAGTATGAACCACGAACTGCATAAACAAGTAAAACATAACAAAGGCTCCTCATTTGGTCACTTGAAATAATTTTATTACTCACAATGCACCAAAAAAAAAAATAAAATAACGTTGTAAACATACACAAAATTAAAATAAAAGTACTAAGCGCTTTCACCCTGTAAAACATACGGGCATCTTCAGAGTACTGACAAGATGTCTAAGCAACAACAGTTAAATACATATGTCCTTAATTACACAACGCCTATCATTGGTTGATTGATTAAATAGTTTTTTTTTAAAAAATCATTGTACATTGTTAATAATTAATAAGAATATGACACAATTAATTAAAAAAAATTAAAAATATAAAATAGAGCATAATATAATGTAATACATATTATAAATATGTATTGTAGTAAAATACCATTGTAGAGGTAAAAATACTATAAAAACTAGTTGTATACACTATTTTTTATAGTATTTTTACCTTTGCAATGGTATTTTTGCTACAATACATATTTATAATATTTAAAATATTTATTACATTTTATTATATTATGTTCTATTTTATATTTTACATTTTTTTAATTAATTGTGTCATATTCTTATTATTAACAACGTACAATGATTTTTAAAAAAAAAATATTTAATCAATCAACCAATGACAGGCGTTGTGTAATTAAGGACATATGTATTTAACTGCTGTTGCTTAGACATCTTGTCAGTACTCTGAAGATGCCTGTATGTTTTCCAGGGTGAAAGCGCTTAGTACTTTTATTTTAATTTTGTGTATGTTTACAACGTTATTATTTTTTTTTTTTGGTGCATTGTGAGTAATAAAATTATTTCAAGTGACCAACTGAGGAGCCTTCATTATGTTTTACTAGTTTATGCAGTACGTGGTTCATACTAGAAGAGGTTCGAGGTCCCTAAGGCGGTTCGCTTGATAGATTTTTTATTCACACGTTCACCTTTTGGATTACTGAGGAATAATCAGGCTACGTATATACACATTACGATTGTTACGTTGTACATGGAGCTATTATTGAAGCAACATTTGGAAGCTACACAACGCCTGATTGCATTAATACAGGAACATGGTAACAAATCACAACAGGGACCTAATGTTACCATTAGAGAGACACAGGAACAGCTATTCACGTTGCACTCTACTCCGGGTGATGGTCCTAACCATCCGTCGGCTAGCAATGGTTCAGCAGGTTTCATAGGAGGAGGAAACATGAGTAACACAGGAAGTTTAAGACCTGGTATTCCGCCTTCGAATTCTGCATTGAACGCTGGTGACAGCAACAAAGGATGTTCATCGAGCATACAGCTGCAGTCATAACAGATGGGTTTTCCTGCCGTCAGGCGGGTCCTCGGTCGGCCAAATTCCAAAGTCTAGGTCCGGCGTCTGATGTCGTCGCTTCTTCCCTGACGTCAGTGCGACAGGGGTATAAAAGAACCAGCCAACGCCATTTTCTTCAGTCTTTCTTGCCGCGCTGTGCCCGAAGCAGAAGCAGTTCGCAAATGCCGGTCGGCCAGCTCCTGAGATTACGAATATTTTTCAACCGAAGTCTTCTTGAAAGCTAAGTACCCCGTTGGGGAAACTTTTCTTGCCTCAGACCAATGTCAGACAAAGTTAATAATTGCATTTCATGTGGGAAGCAAATACCGCATAAGGATTTTCATTCCCTCTGCATTCCTTGCTTAGGCCCAGACCACGACGTCTCAGCCTGTCGTTTTTGTGCTACATTCAACAGACGCACTATTAAGCATCGGGCGGAGTTCGCCCAGCACTATTTTGGCAAAAAGTTTAATTACATTATGTTGTCGGATACTCCGACTCCAGTTTTGAGTAAAAGACGCAAAGATAAGGACCGACATACGAGGTCCGCGACTTCTACCGACACCACGCCAAAGCCGACTACACGTGGTCCGGTCCTCAGCGAGGCGCCTACACAGCCCCTGACTACCAATGACACTTCATTGGCGGTGTCTTCTGTGCCCGAGGTCGCAGGCTCTTCGGCCCACACCCCGACTACAGATACTGAAGCCACTCTTGGCGATGAAACTCGGAGTTTAGACAGGCCTGCCACCTCTCAAGGTGTCTTCAGGCCTTCCTCTTCTTTTTCCATCAAGGCTTTCACTAAGTCTAAAGCAGCCATGCATACTAAAAGACAAGCCCCACAGGGCCCCTCTCAAGGCCCCATGCCTAAAAAACATATGCTCAAAATGGCTGAGGATTTGATTACTCTTATCAGGGGTTCTCAACCCCCCTCCCGGACAAAAGGCCCAGAGTGGAGGAAGAATCCCCTTCCTCAGACCAGGCCTCCATTATTTCAGAACATTCTGAAGACCAGGAACATTCATACTCCCCTTTTGAAGATTCTGATGCAGAGGAGTCCATTCCCTCTGTCTCCCCCCCTGAGGATTACTCTTTTGGGGAAACCTTACATACCTTGAGGGAACACTTCCACTGGGAAGGCCAAGAGTACTCAGACTCCAAGAAAAGGCTTAGGGATTTCCTCTTGCTCCCTCAGCACAGGCCTCTGGCTATACCTCCTGTCTTAGACATACTAGATGATGTGTATTCGGAGGCCTGCCTTAACCCAGATTCTTTACCTCCAGCTCCAGTCAAGCCTGACAGATATTACCGGGTTCCTGATTCACACCAATTCCTATACAAAAGCCATGCGGCTGACCCAGAAACTATTTCACAGGGTCCCAAGGGAATTAAGGCCTCCACTGCTAAAAATCCATTACCTTCAGAGAGAGATTCCAGAGCTTTAGAAAGGTGGGGGAAAAGGTATACACCTCGGCCACCTTAACCATGAGGGCATTAAACTGTCAGTTCCATATGTTAAAGTACCAACAGTTTCTGTTATCACAGTTGAAATGCAAAATGTCACAACCTGAACAACCAGACTTGAAGGAGTTGCAGGATTTGTTACATAGTGCAGAACAAGTGGGTAAACATACCTTGCAATGTGGTTTTGATGCTTTAGAGGCCTCATGTAGAGCTGCTGTTACAGGATCAGTCATACGTAGACATGCTTGGCTCAAAGAGCAAACCTTACCAGATCATGTCAAAGCTAAATTACTAGATGCACCTCTGCAAAAAGATGTATTGTTTGGTGTTAAAGCTGAGGAGGTATAAAAGAAAATGGAGGAAAAGGCAAAATCAATGCAAACAGTGAAAGATTTCCTACAGGTACAACCTCCACGTTTCTGTAGAAATTGGCCTTCAAAAAATTGGTCCTTTCCAGCTACGGACAGACCCCAAAGAGGTAGATACAGGCGCCCGAGGGGTAGAGGGCAATCTCAAGGATCGTTTAGAGGCAGACAATGGCAAGCACCTACTCAAAGAGGTGTTGAGGATAGTTCACAGTCATTCAGAAAGCAGAACCAATGACTTTCCCCTTTGCATGCCAAGCAAGGCTCAAATGGCAGCACCTTTAGGCAGAAAACTGGCATTATTTTCGAAGAATTGGCATATTGTCACAAAAGACAAATGGATCCTGGACATTATAGACAGAGGCTACAGATTCCACTTTCACACCCTTCCAAAAATGAGAGGCATGCCAAACCTGCCACACAATCAAAGGGCAGAGGCACAAAAACAAATTTCAGATCTCATGGACATGAAAGCTATTCAAGAGGTACCTGCACAAGAACAGGGTCAAGGTTTTTATTCCAGACTGTTCTTGGTACCAAGGAAGGGCAAGGTTTGGCGACCTATTTTGGACCTATCCATCCTAAACACATTTTTACTCGTGCCAAAATTCAAGATGCTCACATTACAGCAGCTTCTTCCCATGCTGGGCAAGGAGACATGGCTGGTAACATTGGACCTCAAGGAGGCATACCTGCATGTCCCAATCAGACAAGATTGCAGAAGATACCTCAGATTTCTTGCAGGTTCAACACATTATCAGTTCTCTGCATTGCCCTTTGGCTTATCTACTGCGCCCAGAGTGTTCACGAAATGCCTGGCATCAGTAATTGCCTACTGCAGACTTCAAGGGATACAAATATACCCATATTTGGACGACTGCCTGATCCAAGCGGACAGCAAGCACATACTTCTGAAACATCTGGCGTTTGTAATAATGTTGTTGAATTCTCTGGGATACACAGTCAAAAAGAAATCAAGGCTAATACCCTCTCAAACAATAATTTTCCTGGGTGCCAGCTTGGATGCCAACCCCCAGATGGCCTACCTCACGCCAGAGAAACAAGGGCAACTAACTCAATACTTCAGAAAACTGGCAACTTTCACCAGGCTGACTGCAAGGAAAATCCTGCAGGCTCTGGGATTCATGGCGTCTTGCATCCTACTAATCCCATGTGCACAGCTGCATATGAGGAAACTTCAATGGTACCTAAAAAACCTATGGTCTCAGCACAGCCACAGTTTGGAAACAATAATACCACTGATTCCATGTCTTCAAAAGGAATTTCTGTGGTGGGCTCAAGCATGCCAAAGAAACACAGGTCTCCCATTCTGCAAGCCTCAAGCAAATCAAGTCATCACAACAGACACCTCAGACTACGCCTGGGGGGCGCACATGACAGATCGGTGCATTCAGGGCAAATGGTCCCAAAAAGAAAAGCACCTACACATCAATCAAAAGGAAATGCTAGCCGTAATAAATGCTGTTATAGCTTTCAAAGACCTACTGCATCCAGGCCAGCTATTGACAAGGACAGACAACACCACAGTAATGTGGTACATAAACAAACAGGGAGGAACCCATTCATACCCCCTATGCAGGCTAGCCATGTCTCTTTGGAATATGGCTCTGGAATTACAAATCGAACTTCAAGCATAGTACCTGCCAGGCAAGGAAAACACACTGTCCGACAACCTAAGCAGAAATATGACAGATCCACACGAATGGAAGTTGCATCCTCAAGTTTTTACAAAGATAATTCAAGCATGGGGAAGGCCAGACATAGATCTCTTTGCCTTCCACAGAAATCACCAATTGGCAAAATTCTGCTCAAGGACCTTTCATCCACAGGCCTGGAAAGTGGACACACTTTCTTTCAGTTGGAAAACGATGACAGTTTATGCCTTTCCACCTCTTCCTCTGCTGCCCAAAGTTCTATTAAAAGCCAGAGCAGACAGACCAAAGATGATTCTCATTGCCCCAGACTGGCCAAGACAACACTGGTACCCACTCCCGAGGAGCCTGATGCATTCCCCACCATGGATCCTGCCTCTAATGCCTCTTCTACTGACCCAGCACAACTTCAAAACTCTTCACAGTCAGCTGAAAACACTCAATCTAGCCGCATGGAAGATTCCTTAAAATCACAACAGACCCTACTCTCCAAGGAGGTGCAGGATGTCATTTTGGAGGCCAGAAGACCTTCTACTAGAAAAGCCTACTCCGCAAAATGGAAACTGTTTTGTGCCTGGAATGAGAAAAAGGGCCAGAATCCTGGAATACTGAATTTACCTCAAATATTACAGTACCTAGCTGAGATGCTAAGCAGTGGACTTTCATTCTCCTCCATCAAAATCCATGCCTCAGCCATTTCTGCAGAATACCACACTAATCCTCCTTTATTCTCTTACCCCCTATTAAGACAGTTCCTCAGAGGGGCTAAGAATATAAAACCCCCAAGGAAACAACCAGTACCTGCTTGGGACCTCAATTTCATTCTAGAAAAACTGACCTTGCCTCCTTTTGAGCCAGCTGCTTCAACAGAACTACAATATTTGTCCTGGAAAACAGCCTTCCTGCAAGTTATCACCTCAGCTCGCAGGGTTCGGAACTACAAGCCCTCATGGCTGTGCAGCCTTTCATCATTTTCCATCAGGACAGAGTTTCCTTACGAACCAATCCTTCCTTTATGCCTAAGGTAGTATCCAGGGTAGCCTTGAATCAGACTATCCACTTACCTACCTTTTACCCTAATCCTCAAAACAAAGGGGAGAGACTACTACATTCCTTGGACATTCACAGACAGCCACGTTACTATTTGGACAGAACAAAGCCTTTCAGAAAATCAGAGCAACTCTTTGTGTCCTATGCTACAGGAGCTCAAGGGAAGCCTATTTCCAAACAGACAATCTCAAAATGGATAGCCCACTGCATACGCTTTTGTTACTCTTTTCATGGTAAAACTGTACCTGCAGGTATCAGATCTCACACCACAAGGGCCACAGCTACCTCTGCAGCTTTCCTCAGGGGGGTTCCTACCAAAGATATTTTGGAAGCTGCCACCTGGAGTTCTGTACATACATTCTCCAAGCACTATCACCTACCATTATACTCCAAATCTAGAGCAGGCTTTGCCACTGCAGTCTTGCAGGGCATCCTGGCTCCTCCTAGTTCCACCTAGTGCCTACCACCCCTTTTTTAGCTTTGGGATTCTACCCATCTGTTATGACTGCAGCTGTATGCACGTTGAACATAGTACAGTTTTGTACCTACCATAAATGTAGATGTTCGAGTGCTAATACAGCTGCAGTCCAGGTTTCCCTCCCTCCTTCCCCTCTTGGGATAGGCCTAATGGCTAACACCTCCTCATACAACCTGATTGGGGTATTTGCTTGCAACTAATGTTTTTTGATTATATTGCATTGCATTATTACATAAATTTATGTATTGCCTTCCTTCTGAGGGCACCTGACATCTGAGGCAAGAAAAACTGAAGAAAATGGCGTTGGCTGGTTCTTTTATAACCCTGTCACACTGACGTCAGGGAAGAAGCGACGACATCCGACGCCGGACCTAGACTTTGGAATTCGGCCGACCGAGGACCCGACTGACGGCAGGAAAACCCATCTGTTATGACTGCAGCTGTATTAGCACTCGAACATCTACATTTATGGTAGGTACAAAACTGTACTTTTTCTATATACGAACAAGTTTTCAGACATTAAGGACAAGTTTTTCAAATATATTAAAAACAAACATCAAGGACATGGGGACTTTGAACCAACAGATTTCTGAATTCGAAAAGACCCTAAAACAGGTTAAAACACAACAAATGGACAATGCGTTTTTAGAGAGGTCGTTGGAGTTGGAACAGGTACCAAAAGGGTTACGTATCTTTAAATTACCCTTTGGGTTTTATAGTGACACTGAACTGTTTGATGAACTTATTAATTTATATGATAGAACTGGTTTGGACCTCATGCGTCTTGTTATTAGGAATAACAACAAATTGAGTAAACTAAATGTGGTATTAACAGAATTAGATAAAAGTATACATACTGATTTGTTGTTTGAGGTTAACAAACATCGATTAGACAACATTTTAAAAGATCTTGATAATTTTGCTATGAAGGGGTTGGAGTACAAAAATAAAAAGCTTCTCAGGGATAACAATGACTATACCAACAAGAGGGCTTATAATCATTTTAGAGAATTTAAAAATTCTAATCAGAAACAGGATGGTGAAAGGGCGGCTATAGTATACTCAGAAGGGGAAGGCCATTCTAATAGATATGACAGGCCCAACCGTAAATATAATTCACATAGGACACAGTCCAATAAGAATGACAATGTGGGGCATAATGAGAATGACACAGTTTTTTTAGACGAACCTGTTCTGAGGAGATCAGAAAGGTTACGTGACCAGTATCTGTGTCAACAATACCAACAAATGCAATACAGGAATGTTTCGTCCTACAGGAAAAACACTCATTAGTAAGGGAAAGTGAAACAAACTTGGTAACTTTATCGAACAGTGTACTATTAAGTGAAGATTGTGAATTGTTCTTTGATAATAATGTTTCAGAGAACAGTGGGTTGTGTGAAAACGGGGACAGTGATATAAATTGCACGCAGAGTGGTGACTTGCAGATTAACCTAGAAGAAGAAAAACCTTCCTGTATAACTATTGTAGATGGCGGTTTCAGTATGTACAATTATACCGGTACTAGTCTTGGTTCAGAATTTGTTGCACTTTTCAAGAAAGGTTTCACCTTTGTTCCTAATTTTAAACATGATATAGGTAGATTACTTATTAATTTAAAAATTTACACAAGATTGTTAAACTTAAAAATGTTTTTTGCCAACCAGAACAAGGGGGGTTGAACCAGATTTAGGTAGGTTGGCCTTAAAAAGATCTAGTACATTTATACCACCTCAGAATCCTACTATATATCTATTTGAGATGCTATGTGAATCACAACTAAGTAGAGTGGTTAAAGTATCTGCGATTAAAGAAGACAATCTTACTAGTACAGAGAGATTCTGTTTAAAAGAACTCACCACCAATGACAAATATCGAGTCATGAAGCCTGATAAGGGTGGTGGGGTGGTAATAATGACCAAAATAGACTACATAAATAAAATGACCAACATGCTAGATGACGATGAAACCTATGAAAAAGTATCTAAATTTGAGATGAATAGGGCCTATACAAAGATAGACTGGTTACTTTATGATTATTTGATCGAAGGAATGATTGATAAACTTGAATATGAATATCTTACTGTGGAACATCCTGTCACTCCATCAATTTTTGGCATTCCAAAAACACACAAATGTGTTAACAATCCACCCTTTAGGCCGACTGTTTCAGCCAAGGGTTCAAAATTAGAAGCTATAGTCAGGTATATTGATTATTATTGCAAAGATATTCTTAATCAATTCCCCCACATTATTAAAGATTCTGGGCATTGCCTAGATAAATTAAGAATATACAATATGGAGAACAACATTGATGGCACCATTATGGTCACCATTGATGTGATAAATCTATTTTCAGTCATACCGCATAAGTTGGGTCTGGAAATGTTTGAGACAATTTTAGATAGATACAGTGGATTACACACTGTTAAATGTAAGCTATTAGTAGAGATGATGGAAATGGTCCTGTACAACAATTTTAAGTACATGGAAGGTGAATATTTCAGACAACGCACAGGGGTAGCAATGGGGGCCAAATGTCCTCCCATTTACGTGAATTTAGTACTAGTTCAGTGGGAGACTGAAAGCATTTTTCCCTCCAGGTTCTGGGCAAAAGTATCATTTTATGTCAGCTACCTGGACGACATTTTAATTTTTTGGAAGGGCAACAAGGAAGAACTAAGTGAATTTATATGCTATGTAGGTTCAACATCAACTTTTTGAATTTTACAACTAAAACACATGAAGAAAAGTGTGAATATTTGGATATAAGTATGTATTTCAACAATAACATGGTTGAATCCAATATTTTCCGTAAACAAACATACTTAAATTCCTTCCTTCATTATGACTGCTGCCATCCATATTTTCAAAAAAAGAACCTTGTAAAAGGTCAGATGGTTAAGCTATCATGTATCATTAGTGAAGATACCAATTTTATTCATGAATTAAAGGTAATATGTTTTTAGACGGGGGCTATCCATCAAACTTAGTTTATCAAATAAAGGAAGAAGTTTTGATGAAAAGAAATACTGTATACAAACCATTCTTGAAATATGGACTAAATAGAATGTCTATAGACAAGGCTGACACTAACAAAAGAGATGTTTATTTTACCATTTAATGAGCATTCCGACACTATAGTCCAAATATTAAATGACACTTGGTTTAGTGTTTTTGCCAATAAGACTGAATACAATGAAATAATAGGGCATTTTCTTAAGGTTACGTATAGTCGGGGCACCAATCTTAAAGAAAGTATGGAAAACAATAATAAGAGCCAGATATATACTATGTCAAAAATGAGTAAATGTGGTTTTTGTAAAAGTTGTAAATTGTGAATGATGGACCTTACACTGTGGTGCAATGATATGGGAGATCAATCAAATGCCCAGGACACTGCAATTGTAATACTAAAATGGTGGTGTATTTGGCTACATGTGTTTCTTGTCCTGCATACTACGTAGGGGAAAACTACCAGGAAATTGAGGGAACGCATTTTGGAACATAATAGGGACATCAAAAATAAAAAGATGGTGAATGCTTTATTTGCACATAGCACTAGATGTGAGAATTTTAAGAGATTTATATTTTTTGTAATTGATAGAATTCCCAATTATTGAGAGAAAGGAGGAGATTATGATAATTTGTTAGAAGCCAAAGAATGTTTGTGGCAGTTAAGACTCAATGCCAGTTGTTCACCTGGCATTAATGGGCATATCTCTATTTCAAGTATTTTAAAACAAAGATCACATTGTATTTGATATTTTAGTTCTTTTTAGTGAAAATTAGTTCATAATTATGCTAATAGTTTTCTAATGTAGGAATATTACGAGATACTATGTACATATTTTCAATTTTATTTTTATTTTTCTATCAATATACACTTGTTTTTATAGTATTTTTACCTTTACAATGGTATTTTTACTACAATACATATTTATAATATTTAAAATATTTATTACATTATATTATATTATGTTCTATTTTATATTTTACATTTTTTTAATTAATTGTGTCATATTCTTATTAATTATTAATGTACAATGATTTTTAAAAAAACTATTTAATCAATCAATCAATGATAGGCTTTGTGTAATTAAGGACATATGTATTTAACTGTTATTGCTTAGACATTTTGTCAGTACTCTGAAGATGCCCGTATGTTTTCCAGGGTGAAAGCGCTTAGTACTTTTATTTTAATTTTGTGTATGTTTTCAATGTTATTATTTTTTTTTTTTTGGTGCATTGTGAGTAATAAAATTATTTCAAGTGACCAACTGAGGAGCCTTCGTTATGTTTTACTAGTTTATGCAGTTCGTGGTTCATACTAGGATCCGATGGATGTTGGGCATAATGCATTATGGTTAGGCAAGAAGCTCAAGAGCTTGTTGGTGGCCACGAGCAACAGTAATGGCCAAGTCGGATCCAAGTGTTGGATCAGAACCCATACATTGAGGAAGAATGAAAATGGGCAACACAGTTGGAACATTATGGTAAGTACATAACTTTTTGTTGTTAATATTAAAATTTTGCTCACTGTTCGGGGTGTCGCCAAAATGGTGAGCAGTTAACAGCACCGTTTTTTAGGTCTGCTTCATTTTAACATCTCTAACAGGATTTTTACTAAACTCAAAAAGTGGAATATTTCAAAACTTGATGGATTTATAGTTGAACATATGCGGAAATATTTACTACAAAAAATAACAAGTTTGAAACTCTTTTAATTGTTTTTTTTCTGTCAAGAAAACTAGAACGAACTAATAGTCTCAGAATGAGCCACTCTAAGCTCACTGTACAGGACAGTACTATGAAAAAACGTCAGTGAGTTATCTGTAAAGATGATAAATTAAAAAGCAAATTAGACAGTTTTAAAGAAGAATGTAAAAAATATGGTGAAGTGCTGAATGACTCTCTTAAACAACAATCATCGCAAATCTAGAGTATAGAAGGAGAAATGTCTGATTCTGATGGAAAATTGCTTAAAAATGAGAATAGCACTGAATTTCTTCTGAAACAGAACTACTTATTCCAGGATAAAGGAGAAGACTTAAAAAACAGATCTAGAAGGAATAACATCAGGATTCATGGGATTCCTGAAAAGGAGAGAGAGACCTTATGATTCAATTCCTTAATACCTAGCTGCCTAAAACTTGGAACTTGTCTGAAACAATTTCCTTTGGCATCGAAAGGGCACATAGATCACTTTCTAACCCATCTTCATTTAAAAAAAAAACACCTTCACCAAGGTCAGTGGTCATAAGATTTTTCCCAAGTAAAGATAAGGATCTAGTCTTAAAAGCTGCATGGACTAATTATCCAGTTAAAATGAAAGAAAATACTATAAGATATGGCAGTGACTATTCTACATTACTGATGTCCAAGAGAAAAGTATGTGTGCAACTTGTTAAAAGCTTAAAGGAAAACGATATTAAAGCATACATCTTGTTTCCAGCAAAAATAAGAATTCACCTTCCAGAAGGAAAGAAGATTTTTAACACCTTGGAAGGTGCAATCCTACAAAAAAACAGAAGAAATGGATTGGAATCTGTCAACAAGAGAAATGCAACAAAACATGGTTAGTAAATAAAAGAAAAAAAAAAAGTAAAAACTGAAGGACAAATAAAAATCAATGTAATTAATGGTTATGAATTCTTGTTAAATAAGTGCTTGAACATTACTTTTTATAATGTGAATCATTTATTTATTTCTCTACTTCAAGTGGTTATTAGTTCCCTTTTTAAAATGTTATAGTTTGATTCTTTTAGCTAGCCACTTATTTCCACATAGAGTTTAAAACATTAAACTATTCATTTTATTAAAAAAAGTTCATTAAAAGTTGATTATTATTATGATGAAACTTTTGTGACACCCGTTTTGATATCTAGGCATATTTGAGAAGTGTACTACTAAATATAATGCAAGATGCAACAAATGTCTCTAAAGAGGCATGTTGCATTACTTTCTGGGTTCTTAAAATGATCCAATAATGTGCTACTGATAGTACACTTGACATGTAATAGCACTCTGGAAAGACGTGCTATGCAATGGCTTTTTAGTGGGTAGAATACTTTGAGATGGTTTTGTTCTGTTTTTGTGTGGTGGTTTGGAGGAAATATGTGTGGTGTGGAGGTGACTTGGATTACTTGTGAACATTTTTGTGTGCATTGCAACTGATGGATTGTTCATTTTCAAGCCCTTATCATGAAAACCAGCTTGAAAGAACTTAAGAGTCATGAGCACTTTTGTGATGCTACAGGAGTTCTGAAAATTCTAAGAACTGCCCAGTTATTCTTCCTGTGTAAAAGTAAATAAGATGTCAAAGAATACAAGTTAGATAATAAGCAAAAGACAATGAATTGCATTCTAAACCACTGTCCGTTATTAAGTAGTTCTGAATGATTGCGGTATATCAAAATGATAGTTTATATACTAGTCTTTAAAATGACACCTGATATCAAATTTAGGATTGTGTTTCTCTGTTATTGTCTCTTTTTAGCAGTAACAAAACTTAATACTTCATAACAATTTATTATGGAAAGTTTGAATCTTAAAAGGAAAGATTTTTCAAATGTTTGTTCAGATGTTGTACATAAAATTTAAGGGAAAAATAGGACTGATTCTAGCAGTAGTACTAGATTAAAAAGTGTCAGAGATATATAAGGGTAAATATAAATGTTCTGTTATATGATACTCTACACTAAGATTATAGCTAAAATATAAAACCTACAAATATATCCAAATAGAAAAAGATCAAAATGAGTAAATGTGTATATAGTTAAAGAATATATGTGTGCAATGGTAGGAAATTGGCATTGTGGTTAAAGTGTTCACCTTATAGGCACAAGGTGCAGGATTTGATTCTCATATGAAGTAACTTGCTGTGCTTGGAATGGCCCACAAGGACAATTAACCTGGTACTAATTTATGAACTTATGGTCCTATGTACAACTTTACACATAAATAAAATGAAAAAACATAAAATCATCTGATCTATAAATTAATAAATATGAAAGTAATAACTGACTTCCTCCCTATAGTAGACCAGGGAGATAATCTGAAGTACAGGGAAAGATAATTATAGAAGTATTCAGTTTGGTCAACTTATACTAAAGATTCTGAACACCTGTTTAACTTTTCTTATTCATAATAACTCAGGCTTTTTTAAGATGATGCATACTACAGATATGAGACGCACATTAATATGAATCAGAAGCATGCGCTAAGCATTGTTAGTCTAATGGAGCATTTGAGAAGTAGGGAGAAGTAGGCTGTTCATATTTTTCAACAAACTAGGAGTGCGTTATTCCATGGTAGAATGTTTTAAGGTGATATCATTAGGTAATTTTTTTATTTGTTTCAAAATTGTCCATAGCTGAAGATTTCATATTATGTATAAAGTATATAAGAAGTTCTGTACATTAATGTGAGTTTATTATACCTGTGATTTTAAATGCATGTCCATTAATATTAATGGATTGAATAATCCAGTAAAGACTTGCAATTAAAAAAGCTCATATAGTATTTCTACAGGAAACACACATACTTAATAAAGGTGTAAATAAATTTTCATTAAAGAATTATTTGGTTTTAGCAGATTCTGGCTTTTCAGCTAAAATAAGCACCACCATTTTATGGAAGAATTCACCAGTAATGCCTAAAGTAAAAGATACCTATGTTGATAAAAATGTTATGTTAAGCATTATTATAACTGAATGAAACAGAAAGCTATGTACATTGGTGAACTTGAATTCCAGGGGTTGGAGCTAAAGATGCAAAAAATTACTTGGACATTATAGCCTATTGCATGAAAGGTGAACTAATGGCTGGTGATTTAATTGTATTTTATCAAAGATTCCACTGCAGATAGAAAGCAGAGAATCACATCTTCAGCCAAACACTTAAATGTTGTAAATCTAATAAATTTAAAGAATGTATATTAGTTAAGGAAAACACACTCACTTCAGTTTACCCATTATTCATATAGATATGGAACACACAAATGCTCATAAAATGTTTGTCTCAAATAATTTATCACATATCAGAGAAGTTTCATGTCCAGTATTAGATCTTTATGCTATAATCTTTAATATGATTTAAAAACTGACAATCTAATACACCATAGGAGATTACCAGTGTACATTATTAAAATAAAAGGATTCAATGTCTGGTATGTTAAGGAGATCAAAAATCTTCTAGAAATAAACGTGAATGGTGAAGTAACTAATTTGTCATGTGGGATTCACTAAAGGCGTATTTAAATGGAAGAGTTACAAGCTGGTATATTAGCAAAATAAAAGAACGGGACAAAGAACTGAATACACTACAAGCCAAAAAAGGCACACTGAAGTTAAATCTAAAACCAAATTACATTATCCGTCAGTCTGAACTTAAAAGTTAAATACAAAATATGTTGAAATTCTAAATCATAAAGTTTCAATAAACCTGAAAATACAAAGTTCAGGCGTATTCATTAAATCCTTTAATCTTGCATAAACTTGCTCTTAGATCAAAGAAAATTAATAAGCTAAGTCTTGTTTACTTAAATTGATTTAAATATAATTTCATTTTTCTACAAAATGTCTTTACCTTCACCTCTGTGTTAAATAGAAGGTGCTACAGTATGTATAAAAAGTTTGCTATGATGTAATGATTGTTGTCTATAATTTTTATATTTTAAAGTCTGTCTTTCTAAATTTGTATAACTACCTGTCTACTGTAATCTGATGTTGTTATTTTACTCATTGTGGTGCTTTTCTCCCCGGGCCTCCACTGAAAATGGGTTTCTAACCCAGTGGACTTTCCCGGTCAACAAATGTTAATAAATAAATATCAAAGAAATTATAACACATGAATAATAAAGAAAGTAGAATTGGTATTAAAGGTATTCCAGAGGACTTTAAAATATTTTATGAAAATATCAATGATGTAAATAAGCTAGATAATGATGATGATGTAGTTTAAACTTTTCTAAGAGAAAATATAAATAATAAATTAAGTGAACAAATAAAAAAATGGTATACCATTCACTTTAACAAAAATAATAGAGCAAATAATAAAGTTAAAAATAAGCCACCGGGCTTAAATGGTCTTATACCAGAACTATATAAAATACCATTGGATGATGCAGTTAAAATATTTGATAAGGTCTATAAAGAAATAAAAACAACTTCTGAAGTCCCACTCTCATGGAAATATTCCCTTGTATCACATATGTTATAACAAGGATCCTACAAAATGTTCATCATACAGAACCATTTCACTTTTAAATGTGGACTGTAACATGTTCATATCCATTTTAGTAAACGGAATTAATCTGTTTATACCTAAACTAATTAAGAATGATCAAACTGGGTTTATTTTAAATAGACAAGTACAGGCTAATATAATAAGAATACATTACTTAATAGACTGTGCAAATAAAAATAAAAAATAACTTTTCTTTCATTACTCTCGATTTAGGTAAGGCTTTTGACTTGGTTAATTAGTTGTTTAAAACAGTGTATAATTTCTCATCTGAGCTAATTGCATTAATTTCTAAGTTATACAGTAACTCTTGTGCTTATGTTAAAATAGGTTATTTTTCTTATTTTTTTAACTTGCAAAAAGGCACAAAACAGGGCCAGCCATTATCACCTTTACTTTTTGCCTTAGATGTAGAACTCTTTGCTAATAGTATTAGATCATATAAGAACATGAATGGTATCAAAATAAAAGATTTCGAAATATTCAACTTTTTGCTGATGGTACTTTATTAACAATAGGAAATCTAGAAAATTCATTAGAACATATAATTAGTTCTGAGTCAGTTTGAAGAAATCTCAAACTTAAGATTTAATCATAATAGAACAATACATTATTTAGTAAATAAAAAAAATCATACCAAAATATTCTTACTTCAATTGGAATAGCAATCAAACGAAATACCTTGGTATAACCATTATGTCTATTAGTAAAGAAATTATACAAACAAACTTTCAACAGTCTATTATAATTCTATGTAAATCAGATACAATGGTTTTACTATGTTAAAAGCTTTGGGATCCAAATACTAGACCTATTTTCTTTGAAAAGAAACAAATCACACGATGTTCTTCATTCCACATTGCTGCAGTCCTAACAATTGGGTAGTCCGCTGTCCCAGTCGGCCCGAATACCAAAGTATATGGCTGACGTCGGTCAAGGCGCATTAGTCTGACGTCAGGACGTCAGGGTACTAATGCGCATGACCGACGTCATATCTTCAGTCTTTTTTGCCGCATGGTCCGATGCAGAAGCAGTTTTGCGAGTGCAGGTTGGCGTTCTGAAATTTTCTGAAGTCGGAGTTTCAGACCGAATCAAAGTTGGCTAAGTACCCCGTTGGGGAATATTTTGTTTTTTTCTTGCCTCAGTATTTAACCGGATGTCAGAAAAAGTGAATAACTGTATTTCTTGTGGGAAACAGATACCTCATAGGGATTACCATACCTTGTGTATACCTTGTTTAGGGCCTGAGCACGACGTTGTTGGATGCCGCTCTTGTGCTAGATTTAACAAACGCACTATTAAGAGAAGGTTAGACTGTGCCAGGTTAGTTTTTGGGAAGCGTTGTAATTATAAAATGCCGTCGGATGCTCCGACGCCCGCTTCGTCCAAAAAGCGCAAGGACAAAGCAGCAAAGCCTAGGTTGGAAGAACCGACAGTCCCGGACGTCGGTTCTTTAGAAGGCTCAGTGGAGCCGGAGGTTCTGCCAGGAGTTTCTTTGGAGTCTCAGTGTGAGACTTTACTGTTACAGGATGTGTCCTCTCAGGAGGTAGGCCAGGCTGAAGGGGCTTCTCAGGTGGCTGTTCTTCCCTCTCTTCCTAAGGTGGTTAGAGCCTCCCCTTCTGTTTCCAAGGCTTCTTTGAGAGGCAGGCCAGGTTTAACTTCAGTGGGGGTTTCTCCTAGCTCTTCAGGATCTTTGCCTAAGAAACATATGCTTAAAATGGCAGAGGATTTGATTACTATGATTAGAGGTTCTATGCCCCCTCCTGATAAGAGGCCTAGGGTGGAATCTGAGTTTGAGAGTTTTGAGCAGTGTTCGGAGGCTTCTGAGTCTTCGGCTGAAGACTTGCAGGAGTTTCCTCCTTATTCTCATTCTGATGTGGATGATTCTACGCCTTCAGCTTCTCCTCCTGAGGATTTTTCATTTTCAGAGACTCTTCATTCCATGAGGGAGCATTTTAAATGGGAAGGTCAAGATTTCTCTGATTCCAGGAAGAGGCTTAGGGAATTCTTGTTTTTACCCCAGCATAGGCCTTTAGCTATACCTCCTGTTCTGAATGTGGTGGAAGATGTTTTTGCAGAGGCTTCCCTGAATCCTGATTCTTTGCCTCCTGCCCCAGTTAAACCAGATAGGTACTACAGGGTACCTGAAGCTCATAAGTATCTTTTTAAGAGTCCTAGGGCAGACCCGGAAACTGTCTCTCAGGGGCCTAAAGGTGTTAAAGCTTCTGTTGTTAAAAATCCTGTTCCTCCTGATAAAGAGGCAAGGGCTTTGGATAGATGGGGAAAGAAAGTGTATACTTCTTCCACTTTAGCCATGAGGGCGTTGAATTGCCAGTTTCACATGTTAAAATATCAGAATTATCTCCTTTCACAATTGAAGTCTAAGGTGGATGCTCTGGCGGAAGGTATTGAGTGTAAAGAGTTGCAGGATTTAGTTCATGTGTCTGAACAGGTGGGTAAGCATTCCTTGCAATGTGGTTTTGATGCTGTGCAGGCCTCCTCGAGGGTGGCTGCCACTGGTTCTGTTCTTCAGAGGCACGCCTGGTTGAGGGATCAGAATTTAGCTGAGCATGTTAAGACAAGGATTTTGGATGCTCCATTACAGTCTGACGTGTTGTTTGGTTCACCTGTGGAAGCAGTTTTAAAGAAAATGGAGGACAAGGCTAAGTCTATGCAAACTGTTAAAGATTTTTTGCAGGTGCAGCCTCCAAGTTTAGTAGAAATTGGCCTACTAAGGGATGGACATATCCTGCTTATGATTCCCAGTCTAGGGGTAGGTCTAGACATGGTAGGGGCAGAGCTCAAGGTTCTTTTAGGCCTAGAACAGGAAGTTCACCTGCTCAGACTTCTGGTGAGGGCAGGGGTCAGTCCTTTCGTAAACAGACCCAATGACCTGCCTTTTCAGCTGCCAGTACATTCTCGCCTGGCAGCACCTTTGGGAGGAAGGCTGGCTCTTTTCAAAGAAAATTGGGATTTAATTACCCAAGACAGATGGGTTTTGGATATCATTCACCACGGTTACAGGTTTTATTTCCATACCTTGCCTCCTTTCAGAGGCATGCCAGACATTCCTCCTCTACAAAGAAAAGAGGCTCACAAGCAAATTTCTCTGTTACTCCAAATAGGGGCCATTCAGCCGGTTCCTGTGCCAGAAAGGGGCCTAGGATTTTATTCTCGCCTGTTCCTAGTACCAAAGAAGGGGAACACGTGGAGACCAATTTTGGATTTATCTGTCCTCAACACTTATCTGGACACTCCCAAGTTCAAAATGTTGACGTTACAACAGCTTTTACCTCTGCTGGGCAAAGATCACTGGATGGTAACCTTAGATCTCAAGGAGGCTTACCTTCATGTGCCTATCAGACTACGTTGCAGGAAGTATCTGCGTTTTCGAGCTGGAAATTCCCATTATCAGTTCTCTGCATTGCCCTTTGGCTTATCTACTGCGCCCAGAGTATTCACAAAGGTTCTGGCTCCAGTGATAGCTTACCTCAGGCTAAAAGGAATACAAATCTATCCTTACTTGGACGACTGCCTGATTCTGGCTCAAGAAAAAGAAGACCTTTACAGCATTTGGAATATGTGATAGCAGTGCTAAGATGCCTAGGGTATTCTGTGAACGAAATAAAGTCCAGTCTAGTACCCTCTCAAGACATGTGCTTTCTGGGTGTGAGACTGAATACAGCAGCCCAGATGGCCTTTTTAACCCCGGACAAACAAAAGAATCTTTACATTTACTTCCATCAACTATCTCTTCAGTCCGGGCTGACTGCAAGGACAGTCCTTCAAGCCTTAGGGTTCATGGCATCTTGTATTCTGGTGCTTCCCAATGCCAAACTGCATATGAGGAAGCTGCAATGGTATCTCAAAAATGTATGGACACAGCACTGCCAGGATTTGGACACTGTCATTCAAATAATACCTTGCATTCAACAGGAATTTCTGTGGTGGGCTCAGGAATGTCACCTAAACAAGGGACTCTCTGTGACCCGGCCAGAGGCGAGTCAGATTCTAACGACAGATGCCTCAGACATTGCTTGGGGAGCTCATCTAAATGGAAAGTGGATACAAGACAAGTGGCCTGCCAGACTACAGCATCTACATATCAACATGAAGGAGATGTTAGCAGTCCAGTTTGCATTAATGGCTTTCAAGGAGTTACTTCTTCCAGGGCAGGTGTTGATTCTAACAGACAACACAACTGTCATGTGGTACATCAACAAACAAGGGGAACACATTCTTACCCGTTATGCAGGCAAGCAATGATTTTATGGGAGACTGCGCTCAGCTTGCAACTAACTCTTCAGGCAAGGTTTCTGCCGGAGCACAGAACTCCTTAGCAGATGTGTTAAGCAGACAAATCATGGATCCCCACGAGTGGAAACTGGATCTTCATGTATTTCGAAATTGACAGTGTCATGGGGAACTCCAGACATAGATCTGTTCGCTTCTCCACTAAACCACCAGCTGCCAAAGTTTTGCACAAAGAGGTTTCATCACACAGCTTGGAAAGTGGATGCTCTTTCTTTCAGTTGGAAAAATCTTCATGTGTATGCCTTTCCACCTCTGCCTCTTCTCCCAAAGGTGCTCCTAAAGGTCAGACAAGACAAGCCAAGGATGATTTTAATAGCTCCAGATTGGCCTCGGCAACACTGGTACCCATTACTGAGGAGTCTGGTAAGGAAGCCTCCATGGCCTTTACCTTTGATTCCACACCTGTTGTCTCAGAGGGACGGTCACCTGCTCAATGTCAAACTTCACTCTCTTCATCTAACAGCCTGGCATATTCTGTTTTGAAGCACAGCAGGTCTCTACTTCCTCAACAAGTTTTAAATGTGATTATGGAAGCCAGAAGACCTAGTACAAGGAAAGTGTACGCAGAAAAATGGAAGAGATTTTTATTTTGGAGTGCAGCAAAGCATTTGGAGATTTCTGAGCCTAATTTGAGTGTGGCTCTTCAATATCTTACTGAGTTATTGGACAAAGGTTTGTCTTTCTCTTCCATTAAGATTCATGCTGCAGCAATTTCAGCTCACTATGATTGTGACCCACCATTGTTTTCGCATCCTTTGTTCAAGCAATTTCTTAGAGGGGCAAAGAATATAAGACCCCCACGTAGAGCTCCTACTCCTGCTTGGGATCTCAATTTTGTGTTGGAGAAACTTACTCTACAACCTTTTGAGCCTCGGCTACTGCTGAATTGAAATACTTGTCATGGAAGACTGCTTTTTGTTGGCCATTACTTCTGCAAGAAGGGTTTCTGAATTGCAGGCCCTTATGGCGGTAGAGCCTTTTGATTTTCCATAAGGATAGGGTATCATTACGCACTAATCCTTCTTTTATGCCTAAGGTGGTTTCTAGTGTGGCTTTAAACCAAACTATTCATTTGCCTACTTTCTATGCAGATGCCCAAAATAAGGGGAAAAGATTTTGCACACTTTAGATGTACACAGGCAGTTGCGTTATTATTTAAGCAGGACTAAGGATTTTAGGCAGTCTCAGCAGTTGTTTGTTTCTTTTGCTTTGAGTTCTCAGGGCAAGCCTGTGTCAAAACAAACTATTTCTAAGTGGATTGGGTTTTGCATTGCATTTTGTTATTCCCATCATGGCAAGGAGATTCCAGCTGGGATTAGGCCTCATTCCACTAGGGCTACTGCCACTTCAACAGCATTTCTAAGGGGGGTGGCAACTAAGGATATTTTAGAGGCAGCTACTTGGAGTTCAGTACATACTTTCTCTAAGCATTATCACCTTCCTCTCTACTCTAAATCTAGGGCTGGTTTTGCCACAGCTATTTTGCAAGGCATGTTGACAGCTCCTGCTTCTTTATGATTTGCCAGCCTCCCTTACCTCTGCTTTGGGATTCTACCCAATTGTTAGGACTGCAGCAATGTGGAATGAAGAACATAGTACAGTTTTGTACCTACCATAAATGTAGATGTTCGAGGATCCACATTGCTGCAGTCCAATTTACCCTCCCTCCTTCCCCTCTGTGTTTAGGGGTGGTTGTGTGGGTGAGGTTATACTCTTGTAATTTTGTATATATTGTACATATTTTTGGTGCAGGAGTGTTTGGTGTTTTTGGTTTTGACCTTGTCTTTTTAGGGTCTTCTGACATCTGGGGCAAGAAAAGACTGAAGATATGACGTCGGTCATGCGCATTAGTACCCTGACGTCCTGACGTCAGACTAATGCGCCTTGACCGACGTCAGCCATATACTTTGGTATTCGGGCCGACTGGGACAGCGGACTACCCAATTGTTAGGACTGCAGCAATGTGGATCCTCGAACATCTACATTTATGGTAGGTACAAAACTGTACTTTATTTATTATCTTGCAATTCAAACCTTTTCTCTTTTTCTGGGTTATATTCAGAAATCCTGCCATTTGTGTTTGTGATTTTTTTTTTTTTTTGTAAATCATTATACAACCCAAGGAAACCCTTATTTTATTATTTTTTTGTTTGTATTGGCACTGACTGGAAGTCCTTCAGTTGAACAAAAGTGATAAAATAGCAAGCCAAGGATTGAATTCCATATGCTTATACATGCTATTTATATATTGTGGGTGGACTCAGATTATATTGCTAGTAATTGGATACAATTAATCACGTTCTGTTGTTTATGATTGCCAGTGTGTTGTCACTTTAAATAATTATGACTGGACTTAGGATTCCAGATGTACCTCACAACCTCTTAGTGCAGGAAATTTGGACAGAGCCTGACAAAATAGGGGGACAAAGGCCCAAAAATAAGGACAGATTTTAAATATTGTCCTTATAAACTTAGAAAGTTGCTAGAGTAACGGGGCTTATGTTAACATAAATCTTTTGAAGGATATGAAGTCTGAAACCCAAATGCATGTCATTTAGTGACTTCAATCCTCAGATCATCCCAGTGATTTGCCAGAAAAAGCACACGAGGCAAAAGTCTGGGCATTCTGTGATAATCCTGACAGTTGAGAGGTATGAGTCTAGATCAGTAAGTTTCAAACCTCTGATCTGATGTTAATCTTCATTCATTCCTTCCTGATGCGAATCCGACTCAGCCAATATACCAAGCTCGCGTCAGCCAAAACTCTCATGCTTAGACTACCCATAGTACCTTTCTCCCCCATTTCCTCAGATCTCGTTTGCCACGTACTCGTCAGGACGTGTCAAGCCATTCTCTCACAGCTAAGTCTCTAATTTGTTACTATTTAGTGAGCTTGTTGGTTTTTGAACCTTTCGTTCTTTGTTTAATATCTCCTTTTCACTTTTGCCATGAAAAAGTGCCTCCTTCCTTCATTACCAGTTTTATTGTTTTTCATTCCTACCATCGTTGGTAGTCCCTCCCTTACCTTTGTGGTATTCTTGGGATACCATTGTTGGTACCCCCCTTTTTTTTTTTTTTTTTTTGTAACATTGTCTTGGTTGGATCGTTTAGGATGATATTTCTGATTTTTGTGGTGTTTTGAGCAGTTGGCAATATGGTGGACAGGAAGGGCACTACTGGTTTTAAAGCATGCGACCAATGTGCTCGTAAAATGCCTAACTCAGACGCATATTCCTTGTGCGTCTATTGTTTAAATGTTGAACTTTTATCCGTTCAACCTCCTTGTTCTGTTTGTGCAGGTTTTAGTACCAGGACCTTGAATGAGAGATGGAATAAATTAATTTTGAAGGGGTTGCTTAAGTCACCTTTCTCTGAGGCTGTTTCTGCGTCTGAGGGTTCTCCCCCTCCCAGGAAAGAACATAAGGAAAGGAGCCTGTCTGTCCCTCATCTCCAAAAGAGTCGGCACCCAAATCATTAGAGCCTAGACCGAAAATCCCGTAATTGTCTATTATTCCACCGGCACGAGGGCATCAAACCCCTACTTCGGTGCCGTCCATGGAACCTACAATGATTTTGACTTCAAAATTGCCTTCACTGTCTTTGGCACCAATACTGGAATCTACTTCCTCAGTGCCGACTACTGAACCAGACGCCATGATGACTGTCTCAGCACCAGTGACACCATTTCCATTGGTCATGGTTCCGACAGCAACTGCTTCTGATGAAACACTCCCTTCGGTCCAAACAATAGGAATTTCACTGCCGGTCACTTCCCCCCTCCCAGCTGCATTGTCTATGGGTCCAGTGACTTCAGCGTTTAAGGGAGAGAGACAGTACCTAGGGCCAGATATTACCCATCAACGGATCCTTTCTATGGGCAGCCATACAGCCCCTTTTTAAGAGCGCCCAGACTCCCCGTCAGGGATATCCACCAGATCATCCAGGAGCCTTGCAGAATTAGACATGGTCAAACTTGTGGATCAACTCTTGACTGCTAGGGGGTTGCCCCTATTCTGCAAACCCCCTATCCCTTCTGGAACAGGGGAGATTTTCCCACAGACTCCATCTTATTCTCCTCCGACCCTTTTGGTTCCAAAGCCCTCCGATCCACTGCTCCTCTCGGTACCAGCTGGCTTGGCACCCACAGCAGCCTCGTCTGTAACACCAATGCTTTCCATATGGACTTCGATTCCCTCTGATCCGAGCTATCCTTGGGGTCGTGACTGGTGAGTCGGCACTGGGGACCCTAGCCCGGCACCGTCCACTATGGTTCCTGTGTTGGCTACAGAGCCGAGTTCCCTTGAGGATTCCATTCCTGGCGGCAGGTCTGTCAGAGAGGGATGTGACCCCGGTCTCAAGGTTGTCCTCCTCTGTTCCGGGCTCCCATCTCTCTTCAGGCTGGCTCACTTTCCAGGCAATGGAAAGGGGCTCTAACCTCTGCGGGCTTGCAGCTGGTTCCACAGGCATCACATCACTGTATACTCTCACCCCCCAGACCACAGTTGACACAGTCTGCCACTGCAAGAGACCCTTGAGTAGGAAGCCCCCTCTCCCGGGTCCTCCTCGGAAGACCCCGCCAAGGAGGTTCCTAGGAAGAGGTCATGCAAGAGGAAACACATAGACTCTCCTGAAGAGTCCTATCATGGAAGACACAGATTACGATGAAGGGAAAGGATCCCCAAAATCCCCTTCTGAAGATGTCTCTTTTGGAGACTTCCCGGAGATTTTAAAGCAGCGAGGGGATTGGAAGTCCACTTATCCATCCTCCGAGGAGTCCATGTTCTTGCAGCTTTCTGTATTCAGCCCTCTACTGCCTGGGTGACCTTGCCTGCCGACGTGCTCGTCCAGCTTTTCGTGCAGCTTGCTTGGAAGAAGCCCGACTCCATTGAGTCCATCTCCCGGAGACCTGATAAATTTTAATCCCCATTGGCCGAAAGGTTTGGCAGTAGACGCTATGGTGGTGGCGACGGCATGAAAAAGGAGCTCACCGAGGAGAGCCACGCTGTCCATCCCCAAACAGAGTCTTGGGCATTGGACAGGTTAGGGAAGCGGACGTTCGCCTCTTCCACCTTTGCCATTCGGTCATTGAACTATTTGTCACAATTCACTAGGCTCCAGAGAGACCTCGTTTCGGAGCTTCCTGGAACACTAGCAGGAGCTGTGTCTGACAAGGTTCAGGACAAGGTGGCCTCGCAGTTAGCGACCCTGGAATCCATCTCTAACTCATCCATGAGGTTGACCCCGCATGCAACCGAAGGGGCAGCTGGATGAGTAGGCATGGGCGTTGTCAAGAGACATCATGCCGAGATGCGCCCATGCGACTTTGTGGATCCCTTCAAGGCTTTCTTTCTCGATGCTCCCGTCGAACCATCCTTCCTTTTCTGACACAAAGTAAAAGACACGGCCAAATGTGAGCAAGAGGGTTAGGACTCTGCTGTAGGTGTACGGTTTTCTAATCCTCAACAATACTTCTTCAGGAATCAGAGGAGTGGAAAGATGCGGAAAAAAAAAATCCCAGAGTTATTTCCGCGACACATGTGGCGAGTATACCCCGCGGGGCAGAGGGGATAACTCTTCCGGAAGTCGCCCCTTTCGGGGCATGGGGATCTGCGTAATCAGGGATCCAGAGATTTTCTATGGCCAGCCCTACCAGCGCTCCTGAAGAGCGGCCCGATTGCTTCCCTCGGAAGCAGTCGGGAGACATATTTCGCTGCACCTGCATGCCTAGCTAATATCACCTCAGATTCCTGGGTGCAGCAGATGATCTCCAAGGGCTATCACATCCCCTTCAATTTGTATCCCAAAACTTCAAAACATATTCCAGACGTTCCACCCAGTCAAAGGGATTGCACAGCTCAAGCGATTTTAAAGCTGCTACAAAAGAGTGGTCTGGTGTCCCACCAGACCAGAGAGGATCCGGCTTCTACTCCAGATTCTTTTTAATGCCAAAGAAAACCGGAGACTGGAAACACATTTTGAACCTCAGTATACTGAGCGGGTTTATCAAACTAAAGAAGTTCCGGATGGTCACAGCTCAGTCTGTTCTTCCTTTCTTGGAAAAAGGTGATTGGATGTGCTCCATAGATCTTCGGGATGCGTATTACCACATAAAGATGGACAAATGATTCAGAACATTTCTCCACTTCCGGCTGGGAGCCAGTCATTACCAGTTTTACTCACTGCCCTTTGGCCTCTCTACAGCCCCCAGAGTGTTCACCAAATGCATGGCAGTGGTTGCAGCTCATCTAAGACTGCAGGGATTCCGGGTGTTTCCATATTTAGACAATTGGCTGCTTACCGCCCCACCAAGCATCTAGTAGTAAGGGCTCGTCAGTACACCCTGGTACAAGCTCAGCAGTTAGGAATTTCCATAAACCTGGAGAAAAGTCAGCCGACCCCGGCCCAGTCTTTAGAATTCATAGGGGTGACGCTGAACACACTCTCCTGTACAGTTTCCCTGCCCTCAAACAGATTACAGAAATTGATGTCCAAAGTTCAAGCGATACTACCCCGAGACAAAGTACCTGCACGAGCGGTCCTTCAGGTCTTGGGTTCCATAACTTCTACCATAACGATCGTCCCACTGGCAAGACTACATATGAGGATACTCCAGTGACTTCTACTAATGCAGTAATCATTGTTGACTCACCCGTTATCCTTCCAGGTACATCTAACGAAGCTGTGCAAAAATGACTTACCATGGTGGACGCAGACAGCCATGTCTCTTTGGAGCCGACCTTTCTTGCCCTCTCAGCCCAAGCCCACAGTGACCATGGATGCCTCCCTGACCAGGTGGGTGTGGGCATTATCAGGGACAAATGGTCCAAGGCACTTAGTCCCCTGCTGAGCCCAGTCTGCATATCAATGTCATGGAACTAATGGCGGTGCACTTTGTTGCAAGCATTCGACCTTGCCCTGCCATCAAGGACTATTGCAGTTCAGACGGGCAACATGTCAGGGTTCTGGTACATTAACAAGCAAGGGGGAACCAAATCCTACCCTTTGTGTCGAGAGGCCATGAGAATTTGGAAATGGGTGATCGCTTCCAACCATTCTGTTAGCGACGCACATTCCCAGGGATTCCAACATGATTACAGACAAGTTGAGCAGCTGTATTCTTCTGCCTCATGAGTGGTCCCTCAATCCTTCAGTGGCGTCTAGGATATTCGATTGCTGGGGCCAGCCTTGCTGTGACTTGTTCGCCTCACCCATAAATTACAAGTGCAAAAGATATTTTGCCTTGATCCCCCCCAAAGGTGGAAACTCCAAGGGACATACAGTCACACGATTGGCCCACGAGACTGCTTTATGCCTCCCCCCCCCAGTTCCATTGATCCCGCATTTTCTGAAGAAAGCGATCCGGTTGCGAAGCAAAGTAATTTGCTCCGTATTGTCACCGACAAGTTTGGTTTCCCTTCCTATAGGCCTCACCTAATACGCAAACCTTGGATTCTGGATCCAACTGTGGAATTACTGTCTCACCCTTGAGGGCTACTTCTTTCGAACTTGGCCGCTCTCAAGCTGACAGCTTGGTTTCTCCACTTCCAGTAATTGCCAGGCATAAAAATCTCTCCTATCCTGTTCGTGACATCCTTTTGGCTTCTCATAAACCATCCACAAGGAAGTTGTATCAGGGTAAGTGGAAAAGATTTACCTTTTGGGCCCAGTATAACAAAGTAAACCATGTTTCAGCATCACTTCCCGAGGTACTTCTTTATCTGTCTGGCCTGTTACAATCTGGAGTGGTGGCTTCTACGATTTGAGTTCATCTAGCTGCTATTTCTAATTTTCACAATGGTTTCGGTGACACCTCTCTGCTTTCTCACCGCCTCTGTAAAACCTTTCTTAAAGGAGTCTCTCATATCAGGCCTCCCATTAGAGAACCTATTGAACCTTGGAATCTAACTCTTGTACCACAGGTCCTAACAAAATCCCCTTTTGAACCTGCAGCCAATTGCGATGTTAAATTTCTCTCATGGAAGTCGCTTTTTCTGGTAGCTATTTCTTCGGCACAAAGGATATCTGAGCTCCAGGCCTTATGTATCAAGCATCCATATATGATTTTTCATAAGGACAGAGTATCGCTTCAGACTAACCCTTCTTTCCTACCTAAAGTGATTTCAGAAT